>NC_044367.1:26717585-26782674 GCF_007364275.1 Archocentrus centrarchus | reverse complement strand
TGCCTGTATTACTGCTGCCTTCTGAAAGGAAGGGGGTTTTTAGGCGATTTAGCTGAATCCTGAGCTTCTGTTGTCTCCTTGATGTCATTTCTGTGCTTTCTCAGGCTTAGAGTCACAAGCATCCGCTGCTCCCAGGGTGGACTATTAACACCCTGTTAGCCCCAGATGGGATTAAAAAATTCCAGCTTGGCATGTGTAACGGAGTAAAGGCAATAAATAACCATCACCACCCCCCCCCTCCCTTTATGTATCTGCTGTTTTGGTGAAGTAAAGGCTTCAAGTGCAGCCTGGTAACAGGGTTGGATGCGCTTCACCTCCTCTCCCTGCCAACAACATCCGGAGTCACTTGCCAGGAATTCCACCTTTGCTATTTGTTTCCCTTGGAGGGGAAAAAAAAGTGTTATGTGGAATATAGTGAGGCACGCAACAGGGAGGTACATCCAGGTCAGACGGTGCAGAGAAGACGGGCTGTAACAGCAAGAAGCGTTCGGGCTTTCGCAGCACGGTGGACGGCTTCTTGGCATCCGGCTCGGGCAAGTCCGATGCCAGATTCCTTCTCTTTGCCGCCTGCCAGAGCCCTCCACCCCATCGTCTTTATCAAAAGCCCCGCTGTGATTTCCCTCTTTCACTTCTGTTGCTGCGCTATCAATCATATCTCGCTCTCAGCAGACTCTTCTGCTCATTAAGGATGTGAACCTGTAGGTAGCCTGCAGCCCCCCCAGCTATTCATCTCTCTCAGTGGGGCGCAGAGGCTCACATCTGGAGCAGCATTGCAAAACATGGCTCTTAGCAGACATGTAGTGTACGCTTAAGGAGATTCAGTGCACTGGTGCCAAGCATAAAATTAACAAGTGTGTGGCTCAAACACAGACCTGCACTGCTATGTAATTAGCCAGAACAGCAGAAAAAAGCATAGATGTAGTGGATTACATAGACTCCAGTGCAAAGGAAAGTCTGTGTGTATGTCAGTGGTGATGATAGCTGGCTGGCTTCACATCATCCCCTTTGTCCCTCTCTTTCTCTGCTCTGTTTTGTGTAAAAGGTCTCAGCCAAGACATGTTGAGCTGCTTTAGCGAGTGTTTTTGTGTGTGTGTCAGGACCGCAGGGTGTAGCCCCAGACTTCTTTTTTTTTTTCCCCTCAGGCACAGCTTTCCCATCATGAATACTCCTTTGTGCTCTGGAATGACACACAACTACGGAGAGCAACTTCAGAGGAAAGGATAATGCACATTTGAGTCTGCACAATTAAGTGTAAAAATAGAGGAAGGTGTGACACGGCGCTCATTTATAGAAAGGGAGCTCACGGGCAGTATTTACAGCCCGAGATCCTCCGGCTCAGAAAGCATTTTCTCTGAAAGGTTTCTTTCAGTGGGTGTCTGGGGTGAATTTAGACCTGACAAAATTAATGCAACATGTACAAACACTGCTTCAAAATGCCTCGCATTCCAGAAAGGAAAAGCAGTTAATCACTTATCATAACTGCTAACACATGTGCAGTCTCGGAGGATTTCAGCCCCGTTTTTATAGCTTTATAAATCACCTTCAGGTTTACACGGAGCTTCAAAACTTCCTGCTTGTTCAGGAGCACAAAAAAAAAGCGGATTTATCATACTGTAATATGACCGTGTGGTGGCCTTTTCTGTACACACACGCGATGCCCTTGCCTTTCTTTAATGTACAGCGTGTCCACCTCTGGGAGCATCAGCAGTGACGTCCCCACACGCAGCCTCGGCCTCTTAACCCTCACAGCCACAACAAGCCGTCCCCAGATAGTCCATAATGCAGCCTCCCTGTCACAACACATGTGTCACCGCTCAGCAAGAAGAGCACCCGGTGAAACCCCCGAGGGCCCCGGACCCGGCTTAGTCACGCCACCGCGGCCGCGACGGCCCCTCTGATAGCTCCTGACAGGCTGCAGGCTGGCACAAGCACAATCAAAGATGCAGCCCAAAAAAAAGGAGAAAGAAATACCAGCGTACGAGCGGAGCAGTTACTTGGGTAGCTGCAGTTTTTGACCTTGAAACAAACACCAGACGGGGGTAGAAATCATAAATCTGGACCAAATAAAAGCATAACCAAGAGTAACTAATGCAGTCTGCCTTAAAGTCTGCAGAACTTGCACTCATTCAGATTTGCTTAATTAGGATTTATTTATGATTATATATTTTTTTAATTACCAGATATGTAGCTATGGTTAAATTCTGGTCTCATGTCAGTGTTTCAAAAGTAATTTGGCCAACATGTGATATTGTTTTACTCATTTCATTGGTGACAGCCTCAAAAATTAAAAAGCCCTCCACATCAGTCAGCGGATCAGTGATTCGGGTTTATGTCATTATAATTTTTGTTAACCCCCTGAAAATGTCTGTTGATTGGCTCTTTGCGCGCATCTCTGCAGCCTCGCTCTCCGATTTAGTCAGCATGGCTACTGCTCCTGTGTGACTGCGGTCCACTTCACTAGCAGGGGGCTAATTGCTTTCCATTTGAGTGTCTCGGTTTTGATTCATGGCTCGCAGTGCCTTGTTGTTGCTACTCTGAAGGAGATCTTGATGTCATGAAAGCTATTATCTGCTCTCTCTCTCTCGCTGCTTCACCCTCTGATGCCAGCACTCGCGCACACTATCCGCCCCCACTTCAACAGGCGCGTTGATGGGTCGTAGCTTCTCCGTATTGAGAAGAAGTGGGCTGCATGTTGGCTTACAGTTCTCAGTTCAAGTATGCTGATCACCCTCAGATGATCCTCTCTCCTAGTTTATCCGTCATTGTGCCGCTCTCTGCCTGCTGGTATTAACCTGCAGCGCTTATTTTTTCATGCAAATTCTGTCTGTGTATAAATTTGGGTTTATTTTAAAATAATATGTGTTTTTTTAATGCATCAGTTAAAATACAGATAATTAATGATAGAATAGCAAAAAGAAACAATATGCTAATTATGTTAAATAACAGTTGGTGTTTATAGTACTAGAGCAGGGATTCTGTTGGGATTGGTTGATATGTTTAACTTTAAACTATTGAAGTTTTCCAAATAACCACCATCAGTTCAAGAACTCACAATTGGGATTATGCTGATATTATCCATCCATCTATTTTCTTCCACCTGTCCAATTCAGGGGCGTTGTTGAGCCTATCCCACCTGCCACAGGGCAGCAGGTAGGGTGCACCCTGGACTGGTTGCCAGTCTATTGCAGGGCTAACACAGAGAGACACACTCACATTCACACCTACGTCCAGTGCAGAATTACTAGTTAACCTAACGTGGATGTCTTTGGACTGTGGGAGGAAGCCGGAAGCATGTTGGCTTTAAGCTGGATAAAACTGGCTCGCCAAAGCAGGCAGATAAAGGACACCACAGTATAGTGTGTTAGCTCGGTTCCTCAGTGGTTAATAGTGATCCTACAGTAACAGGTGTTCACAGTGAGAAACTTCTTCGCTGGATGCAACTTTCCATGCTCAACAAAACAAAAGGAAGGAGGCTTCCCCTTGTGGTGCCATTCAGAATTGCAGGCGAAGCTTTCAGTTTACCAAGCATCTGCATTCCTCACCTGTGGTCATAAAATCAGGGGATTTACCCAAAACATGAGGTCACAAATACAAGTGGCTGAAATTAGTCTGTTCCATAGGCTGGCTGGGCACAGCCTCAGAGACAGGGTTATGAGCTCGGGCATGTGGAAGGATCTCGGAGCAGAGTTGCTTCTACTTCTTGCTGCCAGTTGAGGTGACATGGACGTCTGGTTAGGATGCATCATGGATGCCTCCCTTTGGAGGTTTTCCACATACAACAAACACCCCGGGGTAGACCCTGGACACACTGAATATTTTGTTATTTAACTGGCCCAGGGACGACTCAGGATCACCCAGGAGGAGCTGGAAAGTTTTGCTGTGGAGAAGGGTTCCTGAAGTACCCTGCTTAGTCTGCCTCCACAATGACCTGACTTCAGATAAGCAGAAAATGATGGTTAGATGGAAGTTAATCTGACTCAAATCCAACTCCAAGCTCCTGTTTTAGTGGTGGGTTATTTACTGAATTGAGTCCTAAGGCAGGCAGACTGCTAAATTATCATTTGGCTTCAACATCATATAAATGCAGTGTTGCTAATTCTCCGCAGTGGTGCCAGAAAACCACTTCAGAAGGTGGAGGCACAATGAGAAAAGAAGTCAACCCCAACGTGGTGGAAAACCATGTGGAAAACCAGGACTCATTACATTTTTGTTTGTTTCGTGCATTAATCTGAAGCTCTGCAGGTTCTTCCTCTCTCCGATTCTTTTGTCTAATTTTTTGTCTCACCGTTACGCTTTATGTACAGTTTGTTTCTGTTGCTCTTTGTCACATTTTCTGCTTCTGATTCACCAGCTCTCAGCTTCACACTTTGAGGGTGCTATTTTAACTTTGTGTTACACAGATAGGTGGGTGGAAATGCAGTTAATGAAGTGCAGAATCACTGCAGACACCTGCACCCTTTTGGAATGAGATTTATTGACTGTGTACGCTCTCCTTATATACACATCTGTACATTTCTGCATCCATATTGAAGATGATTTAAAGTGTTGTGTTGCCAAAAGGATTTCTGAGCAGGACCAGGTGTTTTGTGCCATATTTAATAGTGTTTTGTTTGCATTTGCAGTTGGATATATACGTTTCTGGACCCTTTCAGTATTTCAGTGTTCATGTAATCAAAGTGAGACAGAGGATTTCAAAGACCAGGTGTTGTAGTGATGCAGCTGGCCAGGTATCTCTAGACACAACAGGTACTCCACATGTGACAGGTTTCAGTGCCGCTGTCCCTGTCAAATCACATCAGCATTCAGTGTGTGTGTGTGTGTGTGTGTGTGTGGTGTGTGAGCAGAGGCAGTAGGCATCAAACTATAAAGAAAAGCAGGAGAGCAGCGAAGGCAGTGCCGGCACTCAAGTTTTTCCTCTTCCTGCGAGATTCAAAGCGCCTGCCGTGAGATCACAGAGCTCCGAGGAAGCTTGCTGTTGAAGCTGCTGTCAACGCAACCACAGGCAGCTCTTTCAGGGCTACACCCACTTATCTTCCCACTGTGGAGATGTGTCGCTTAGATTTGGTCCACCACACAAACTGCCAACACGCGCACGCACCTGCCCGTATCCGTGCAGGCGCAAGTACTGACACACACAAAGCCTGACAGCGACGAGAGCTGATGCTGCTGACAGTGCATTTAAAAGCTTTTCTTTTGCTTCATGCATATGCACAAGGTCAATATCAGCACCCTTCTCACTGCTTTACACCAGGGCTTTCCAAATGGTGTGCCATTATTATTGCAGCTGTACAAAAAGTAGTAAATAAAATTAAAATTTAGTATGTTAGTAAGACATTAAATTGATTGCTGTATTCATGATCCTGATAGATGGTGAGCATCGTAGCATTTATGAGGAGGTAAACTGGTCATTAGGACCAGCGACATTAACGACCTTCAGCCCAAGTTCATTAACGCGAACACGCTGCCATACAAGAGGAAAACGCTCCTGAACATGAAATATATAACTGAGAAAAGTTTGCCTGCTTTAAAAGAGCTGAGGGGGTGATGGAGGGGTTTTAAAAAGCACAAAGAAAAGCAGGTGTCATGCTCACCTGACATTACAGTCAAGAATGTGACATCATTCCAGGTGACATAAAGGTTATTTTAATTCATTCTGTTATAAGTGTTTCAAGTCTCTTAGCTAGAATGGTTGTATATATCTTACAATCACAATTTAATATTGATATTGGCCTATAATTTTGGCAGAATTCTTTATCCTTCCCCTCCTTTGGGAGGACTGTGATTATTGCTTCCCTCCAAGAGGGAGGAATCTTGCCTTTTTTTAAGGTTTCATTGAATGCTGCTAATAACATTGGTCCTAATTCTTTTTTAAACATTTTATAATATCGGCTGGGAATCCGTCACTTCCTGGGGCTTTATTTGATTTTCATAAAGGTTATTTTATGTAGATATGAATACAGATGTGCTTTACCATTTTGGTTTGCCCCTTGCTGTGTTTTGGGCACACAAAGTTTGAAACCCACTGCTTTATAATGCATCGATATATTTCACGTCACTTAACTGTCGGTCAGCACCATCGAATAGACTCCTTCAGGGTCCGAACACCTCAGGAAAATCAGCAGGGGTTCATTTTTGGACCTCGAGACAGAAACGTCAGGATTTAATCCCAAATAATCACAGTTTAGTGCGACAGCTTTGTCATCTTCTGGACAAAAAGTAAAATTAAAAACAATGAATGCACTCAAGAAAAGAGAAGAAAATTCAGTCCAGTTATTTGACATTTACACATTTTATATTGTTGCTCATCTTACCATGAAATGGAAGGTAATATTTTGCTCAGAAACACATAATTATGACCCCAGTGTTCATACATATGGGTTTCTGTAATAATAACTCAGACCATATATAGCCATATAACATCTAGAGCAGGGGTAATGTTTTTAAGATCCTGGGACTGCAAACATAATTGCTCCTTGTCAGAATGTGTTGAATTTGTGCTCTTGCCGCTCTGCCTGTGCATGTCATTTGTGGTAATGGAATATGGCAGAACAAAATCTTTGCCGGCACACTCGTGTCCTCTGCAGAATTCCCTGTTCCACAATTTATCTGCTCGATTCTGCGTGGTTGTTAAGTCGTGACACGTTGCATGCTTGTGTGTGCTGTGAAGATGCTCTCAGGCCGTCCGGGATCTATTTTGATGTGAAAACCACAGACATCTTTTCACTGCTATCTGCTCCCCTAAGGCCTGAAGTAGAAACCTGGCCAAAGAAACAGGGAGTAAACACTTAGCGCACACACACACACACACACACACACACAGTGATGCAGCATACCACTCTCTGTTAAACACATGCTGGATTGATTAGCATTTTTGAGGCCGCAGAGAAAAAATACTTTGAGAGAGCAGCGAGTTTATTAGAGGCATGCTTCAAAGCTTCTTGGAATCACTGGACAAATAAAATCCTCCATGTTTTTTTTCCTTTAAATATTTCTGAAAAAAAAAAATCCAGCTGACAAAATGGAGACAAAAAGCTCTCATATATTAAAACAGTGGAGCAGAGAGTCCTGGTTTACCCACCTTAATTTCATAAATTCCTGTGGCCACAGAGCGTGTGTGTGTGTGTGTGTGTGTGTGTGTGTGTACTGTGCAGCAGTTGCAAACGAAATGCGAAAACGAGAACTGTTGGCAGTGGTACAGTCTTCACTTCTGAGGCATGCAGTAAGAAAATATGTGCAGAAGAATGAAGAAATATATAAAGACGAATAATGAAGTCCAAAGAGGATCCAGTGATGCAGTGAACAAAAAAAAAAGGTCAGATTTTAACAGTAGTTTCCAATCAGGGGCTCACAGTTAATCATTAACATGAAGAAAACACTGACTTCTGCTGCTGTTTTAATACTTTTTACAGCTGCAATGATTAGTTTAGTCTGCTAATCGCTATTTTGATACTTTCTCGTTTTTAAGGCAAAACGCATTTCCTTTGTGACATACATGCTTCATTAGGTACTCCTGTTCAACAGCTCGTTAACACGAATATCTAATTAGCCAATCACATGGCAGCATCGCAGTGCATTTAGGTATGTAGACATGATCAAGATGACCTGCTGAAGTTCAAAGTGAGCATCAGAATGAGGAAGAAAGGTGACTTTGAATGTGGTGGTTGTTGCCTATTTCAAAAACTGCTGATCCACCGGGGTTTTCACACACAACCATCCGTAGGGTTTACGGAGAATAAAATATCCAGTGAGCAGCAGTTCTTTAGGGGAAAATGCCTTGTTGATGCCAGAGGTCAGAGGAAAATGGTTGGATTACTTCAAACTGATAGCAAGGCAACAACAACTCAGATAACAGATATGCAGAAGAGCATCTCTGAAGGCAAATCACATCTTCAAACCTTGAAGCAGAAGGGCCACAGCAGCAGAAGACCATGCTGGGTGTCACTCCTGTCAGCCAAGACAGGAAGCTTGCGCTACAGTTCACATGAACTCACAAAAACTGGACCATAGAAGAAAACATTATCTGGTCTGATGAGTCTTCTGCTTCAGCTTTTGGATGGTGGGGTCAGAATTTGTTTAGACACCATGAGAGCATGGATCCATCCTGCCTTGTATCTGTGGTTCAGGCTGATGTGGTGTGAGGGTGAGGCATATTTTCTTGGCACACTTTAGGCCCCTTGGTACCAACTGACCATTATTTAAACACCACAGCCTGCCTGAGTATTGTTGCATGTCCATCCCTTTATAACCACCGTGTACCCATCTTCTGATGGCTGCTTCCAGCAGGATAACGCGCCACGTCACGAAGCTCAAATCATGACAATGAGCTCTCTGTACTCAAATGGCCTCCACAATCACAAGGTCTCAATCCAGTAGAGAATCTTTGGGCTGTGGTGGAACAGGAAATTCTCATCATGGACGTGAAGCCAACAAATCTGCAGCAGCTGAGCGACGCTGTCACGTCAACATGGACCAAAATCTCTGAGGAGCGCTTTCAGCACCTTGAATCTCTGCCACGGAGAATTGAAGCAGTTCTGGAGACAAAAGGGGTCCCGACCCAGCACCATCATGGTGTACCTAATAAATCAGTGAGTGTATGTATAGTTAGATGCACATTATCATTGCCAAATGAAGAAATTATTGAGCTTCAGCAGCAGTTGATCAGTAAGTGGGAACAGTTTATGTAGCCTACATATCAAAAGATTAAGAAATGCAAAAACAAAATAAAACAGCTTAACAGAGGAGACAGGAAAAAAACTATATATAGTTTTTATATATTATGCATTATATAAAAACTATATAGAACTGTGCAGGTTTCCAACAAACCTGCACAGTTCTGGAGTTTCAGGCTGTCTTCTGTCTCTTGTGCAATCCCACATTGACTCCATGATGTTCCTGTTGGTCGGCTGTCCTGTGAAAGGAGTTTGATCTACTCAGATTTCCCACGGGGGGGGTTATCAAGGAATGAATGAACTCCGTGACACTACGACCTTGATTAAGATGCAAGTTAACTAGACTGGAACTTGTGCCCTTTCACGTAAAAGCAATTGGGTCGGCTTCACCCCACTGCCAGTCACAAACATATTCCTGCATATTTCCCAAGAGAAGGATAAAATGCAATTCAGATCCAAAACAAATGTGAGGAATTTTAAAGTCTAATACCGGATAAAGTAGAACAGTAGCTCCAGCCAAAATCAGGAAGGAAAACTAGGGAAAAAATACCAACTAAGTTTTATTAAATGAATGTGTGTCATGCATTCCTCTGTAATTCTCTCTGTTGTAGGACTTTGTCACTTTATTTAGGCCCAAAGCAACAATAAAATGTCTTTTTAAAAAAAATGAATGTCCCCCATTAATGCTTGTTGGTGAAAGTCAAAGAGTTTAGACTGTCTCAAAAAATTAGGGACACATTTATTATGCATATGCTGAGCTGCAGGCGATCTTCTAGAAATGGTGATGCTGTTTTCCAAGAGAACGGATTGGTCAGTGAGCAGATCCGATCTCAGATGTGACGGGCTTTTAGCAGGTTAGAGATGCAACGTGCTTCGGGTCAGACGTCTTCGCATTTCGTTGGAGGGTTTACTTGGGAAGTTTAACCTGACTTTATAAAGTTTCTTATGAAGTTGCCTCTGATAACACGGTGTCCTTGTTTTGTAGCACAGCCCTCGAAGCTCTTCTTGTGGTTATGTTTGCAGTTGTGGTGCAGAATAAATTTGGAGCCTCCTTTATGGTGTTGCATGATAAATATCTAAATATGTGAAGTGCCCAGCACCTTTGCGCAGTGCTGTGACACCTGAACACCTACCTAAAAATGTGTCTGTGTGTGCCGGAGCGCCGTGGTCATCAGTTGCGGCCCTTTCTTGACTTCCCTTTCAAAATGTTTCAGGACACAACAAGCTGTGTGTGTCTGAGTGTGCGTTCGGCTGCCTGTCTCAACACTGGAGGGAGTGAGTCAATCACAGCAGCAGAAATCATCCCTGCAAGCAATCTGTCTCCACTCATGACAAGGCTCCTAAGGCACTTATCTTTCGTTCCCTGACTCATACCATCTATCCCCCCCCCCCCCTCCCCTCAGTCTTCCTTCCTATTCTCTATCTCTCTCTGTATCCCTCCCACGGTTTGTCTCGTGCCCTGGCACTGCAATTAACTTGCCATCATCAAAGAGTGTAATGAAAAAGAAGGCGAGATGGAGAGTCAGACAGAGTTAGGACGGCTGTGAGAGAGGGAAGATAAGAGGGATGGAGCCAGAGGAGCTGTGACTGAGCAGAGGTGAAGCGCTCGCACGTTAGCATACGTACTCACAGGGGTTTTTTTTTTTCTTTCTGCCACTGAAATACAAACATTCAGGAAGAGAAAGTGAGGAAGAGGAGAACGATCTCCCACCCTCGGAGATTATTCTCTCCTCATTCCTTGTTTTTATTTCTCAACCCTCCATTTCTTCCTTCTTCTTTTACAGACACACACTTGTTCTCGCTGCCTCTTCTTCCTCCCCCTCTTCGTCTTTGAAGAACAAGAAGTATTGCAGCACATGTAGGGAAGCTGCTCTGTCGGCATTCTCATTGTTTTTCTTCACCCCCTTGGTTCAGAGAGCTGTCAACTGTGACCGCTGTTGAAAGGATGTCAGCGAGAGACTGAGAGGGGGGATTGAGGCGTTGGGGGGGGGCATGAAAGAGACGAGTGAAGGAGAGAGAGGGGATGTCGAGATGGAGGTCCCTACGGAGGGCAGAGGGAGTAATGGCATGCTTGTTTCTTTGTGCCCGAGCAAACGTAGCAACAGCAGCGGTGAGGGGAGGCGATGGAGAGGAAAATAGCTGAGTGCAAAAAAAAGCAGTTTGGGGTGGGGAGATGAGAAGGGCCAAAGCTGCTAATGAAGCATGGCACCAGCGCTCAATAACAGTGACATAATTGGCCCTAGTTGGTGGTCCTAAGGTGAGCCCTCAGCAGTGAAATGTAGCTCACAGAAGTATGATTTGACTAATTTGACAGCATATTAAAAAAATGTGCATAATTCATAATGTAACATGGTGGATTATGACCAAAGCCAGAATAGCTGAGTTGCAGGCTCCAGCAGGGAGCCACAAAAAAACCCTCAAACACTCTGTCTGATTCTTCCACATTAAAATCTGCTGCTGAATTGTTGACGCAATTGTAAAATTGTGTCTTTCCCCTGCCCAGATTTCAGTAAGTTATCCCACATGTGCCACACTCTTCATATTTAAGGTCTGAGGCAAGTGTGTAAAGCCGTGTCTCCTCCACATCCACTCAGCATTCAGCAGCTGCTGCTTTGAGCCTGTTTGTTTACAGTAAAATCGCTGTAAATTATGTAGCTGCTGTGATGTCACCCAGAATCCTGTTTTTAGAGTTTTCATCTTCACCATTTTAGCTTTTTGAAAACCAGATGCCAACTGACAGCCAGTCAGCTGGTGTGGGTGGATTCCCTGCTTTATTCCCATTCTGGACACTAATGGGACCATAATATGCAAATTGAATATTATGTTGTATTCAATAAGGTCTCGAATGACAGACTGAAACATGGTTGATGGACAGATGGTGGATAGTTAGAAAATTTTAACATATCTCCCACCCTTATCATCCTGTCTGCTGATCTGATGTATCCTGCTTCTTCCCTAATGTAAGCTGGGCTGGGCTTTGGCTCCCTAAGTGGATAATCAATTAAGGAAACTGACAGATGGATGGATGTGGTTTACCTACATACCTTTACATACACTAGCTTTACCTGGAGCAGTGTCTTCATTTATTTTTAAGGAGTTCCAAAAAAACATTTTGTCAGCTGTAGTTTAGCTTTGCGTGTTTCTCCTGTTTGTATACTAGCATCTAATCTCTCAGTGGCACATACACCTTACCAGTAAAACACCTGGTAGGTGGTAGTGTTCTCTTCTATTCTTGTTGTTTATGGCTGTTGGATAAAAAGTTTGGTCTGTCGTGGTACAGGGGGCTGAACGTGAAAGCGAAGCTGTTGATCTACGTCCCCACCCTCACCTGTGGTCATGAGTTCTGGGTAGTGACCGAAAGAACAAAAACGCGGATACAAGCGGCAGAAATGAGCTTCCTCCAAAGGGCGGCTGGCCTCTCCCTTAGAGACAGGGTGAGGAGGGCAGCCATCCGGGAGGGAGCAGAGCTCCTCCACATCGAAAGGAGCCAGTTGAGGTGGTTTGGGCATCTGATTAGGATGCCTCCTGGGTGAGGTCTTATGTGCATGTCCTACCAGGAGGAGGCCTCGGGGCAGACCCGGGACATGCTTGAGAGATTATATCTCTCGGCTGGCCTGGAAACACCTTGGGGTCCCCCCGGATGAGCTGGAGGAGGTGACTGGGGAGAGGAAGGTCTGGGCTTCTCTGCTTAGGCTGCTGCCCCCGTGACCCGGCCCCGGATAAGCGGAATAAGATGGATGGATGGATTTGAGGGAGAGTGGCTGCAAAGTAAAGTGAGAGGCTAGTTGTAAACACTGACGTAGCTTCGTTGATGTAGTGATTTCTTTTGCTTATGCAGTTCAGGGTCAGTGGGGGGGCTGGAGCCTGTCCCAGGTGCCACAGGGCGAGAGGCAGGGTACACCCTGGGCAGGTCGCCAGCCTAACAACATAAATATTATCTAATCCTGTATTTAAAACATGAATATGATTTAAATACCCCTTTGTAGACGTGAGTGTGCCACAGCTTTGCAAGGTGGCTGATGTCAGTCGTTCAGTTTGTAAACAAATGGTTTTCTTTGTTTCTGCTATTCATTTTTTCTATATCAAGCACAGCCACTTGTTTGTTTTTATCTGTATCAGCTTCGCTTCCTGAATATTCACTTTATTTTCATAGACTGACTTTTAGGAGAACCCCACTGGCCATTTCCTCTGACACTGCAGCTCGTACAGTCACGGCAACATGTAAATCCTGCCGTCACGAGGTCGTAGCTCACAGGGGGCTCGCTCATGAGCAAAGATAAAACGGAGCATAAAATTAACAACAACTGCAGTGGTGTATGAACGGCACAAAACCGTTGATGTTGAGTTTTAAAGCATGCCTGCTGGATCCCTAAAAATACAATATGTACCGCTGCTGTGTGTAATCCGTTACTCCCCGGGGACGAGTAGATTGGATGGGTGAGAGCAGCACTGTCTGAGGTGATGTTTTCTTGGCTTTAGGTGTGCCTGATTAGTCAGTTAGAGGCAAACGCTAGAAAAGCTGCACAGAGAAATAAAACTGTTCAGCCAAGCAAAACTGAGAGCTTATTGAAGCGGACATTTTAATCAGCTACCCAACAGGGGTGAGGCTGAGATGGTGTCGCCTCAGTTTGGTCTGTCAGGATGGGTTGTGGGCGATGGTAGCTGTTCACGCAGGCAGGTGGAGGAGGAGCAGGAGAAGCTTTGAGGAGGAAAGGTGGTGATGAGGAGGTCCGGCAGCTGATAACTCAAACAGCTGGTTCTGCATGCTGCACAAGGGGGGGATAAATCAACAGTGAACCAAATGACAGCCATTCGCTGTGATCAAAAGAGCGATTCAGGGTCTCGCTGCAGATTCGCAGGATCACAGATTTTGGCTCTCGGGCCACTCGGTATCCTCACAGTAGGGCTCTGTTTTCAGATTGAAAAAGCTCAGTTGGCAGGTTACTGCCGCTCGCTGCCAGATAATGTCTTGGTGTCTTGGCGGCATCGCTTCAGTTTGAATCATAAGGTGGTATAGATTTAAATATTTTGTTCTTTTCAGCCTTAACTCTGCAGCAATTAAACTCAAATAAGCGCAGAGCCCGTTGGAAACATTGCTGCGTGCCCTGTGCTCCGGTCCTGCTGGCGCTGTGCACGTCATCTTCTGCGCTTCCTAGATTAACATGCTGTTGACACAAGCTTTCCAGTGTGATTGGATGTGTGGGATCCATTTCACCGAACAAATTGGTGTCAAACATCTCGCCAAGTCTCCTACCAGCTAATCAATAGGGAATTCGTGGTGCGAGTGGGTGTCATTTCTCCATCTGTCCCTCACTTTACAGAACTGCATATAACTGAGCTGCCAACCATCTGCCAATTCTTAGGGCTTGCGATTATTACCGTTCAGATGTGTCATGCAGCTCGAACAGAAGCCGTTGCTCCTCCACGCAAAATCAATGTATTTGCCAGCATCAGATAAACAGCTTGTTAACATTTACTGCGTCATTAGGGGAACATATGCAGAGTGCTTGTGAGATTTATGGAAACTGGTTCATTATTAACCCCTAATAGTGACTAAACCAAACTCAGTTTATCATTCTGTTTCCAAATACGGTTTATGTTGATGTCACAGTTTTATAACTGCAAACTGAGCTTCATTATTTTTCCACTCTGTTTGTTCCAGACCTGCATCGAGAGAGAGATGACCCTTGTTTTGTCCATGAATCCTTTCCTGGACCCAGAGGGAGACCCTCCGCTCGCCACATACCAGCCCATATGGGAGTCGGATCGCTGCACTAAGACCTGCCTGTCAGACCCCACACCGCCATGCACCTCCGAAGAACAGTTCACAGCAGGTACAGACAGACCAGCGTTTGTGCAATTAAGTTCTTTATTTAAACCTCCTTAATTACAAGTTGTTAAAGCAAAACAAGCTCAGTTTGTGGAGATATGCGACCTTGTAATCTGAGCCATCTGCCCGAGTGCTCACCAAGGCAACGTCTTCTCCAGGAGCCAGAATGTAAGCGTGCAGTTCTTCTTATGGGAGGCTGCAGCAGGTGCTGTTGTGCTGAGCGGTCAGCTAATTAACATGGTAGCAGATTGGCAGCATGTCTTTCTTGCTTTGATTCCATTTACATTGTAATTTGGAGCTTAATCATAAGACAAAGACCCAGGAAATGCAGTTCGTGCCGGGCTGAGACCTTTACCTGTCCGGCACCCAGGGTGGACACACCCCACCCCCAATAAACTGGACACAGAAAGTAAAGAAATTTGTGTTTGGTCGATTATTTCTTTGCTTTAACGATGCTTCTTGGCAATAAATCTTACACTGCTGTAAAGGCTGTTTTTACCCCTTAAATGAAGCCACATTGCTGTTTGGGATTGGCAGAGAAGATCTGGCAGGTTTTTGATGGGCGCAACTCACAGACTCAACTCTGCTGCTCAACCCACAGATGCATTTTCCCTACAATATATATGGCTCCATATAAAAGGAATAAACAGGCTTTCCAGCAGTTTCATTCCTAAGAGGCAATAATTTAACTGAGCTGCAAAAGCTTAACAATTAAAAAGATATTGGTGTTTTATTATTGCGTATTATAACAGAAGTTGTTTGGGCTGAAGGACAGCTCAGGTCTCAGTATCCCTGACCCCCCACCCTTACTCTAACTCTGTGTTTTCAAAAAGAACCTTTTTGTAAATATTTTTTGATGCATGTCAGTTATGGTGACCTTTCTGTGACCCCAGGACCTGAGTGAACAACAAAAACCCCCCCAAAACAGTTTGATAGCACAGCGTTAGTGTCATCACAGGGTTAACGTGTTTTTCTTCAGCACTTCTTAACATGCATTTCAGTATCATAAACATCCCTGTAGTGTGTGCATTAATTTAATGTAATTTAATAATTGTCATGATCCTGGTTCCACTGACCCAGCGTTTTTGTTTATACTTGGTTTTTTAATTGTGTTTACCTTTTCGGTGCTTCTTTTGTTGTGTTATTGGTTATGTGTTGATTTCTGCCTGTTTCCCAGTGTGCAGTGTCATGGCCGTGTCTTTGTTTCTCTGTCTTCCTTCCGGTTTTATTTTGGCGGTCTTCTGTTTCCTGTGTCTTGTGCTCTGTGTTACTTCTTTTTGTCATCAGTATTATTGTGTTCACCTGTGTTCCCAGCTGTGTCCACTCCCCTCATCAGCCCTCTTGTATTTAAGCCCTGAGTTTCCTC
Organism: Archocentrus centrarchus; assembly: GCF_007364275.1. NCBI lineage: Eukaryota > Metazoa > Chordata > Actinopteri > Cichliformes > Cichlidae > Archocentrus > Archocentrus centrarchus. The sequence goes on along the minus strand of NC_044367.1, from coordinate 26,766,809 downwards.
TGCTTGTTGTTGTTTGTTTCCCTTGCTGTGTGTGCGCCTTTATGGCTCACGTTCATGTTATTTTTCAGTTTTGCTGTTAAAGCTTAAACTTTAAATTAAGCTCCTCACTTAGTGAGTCCTGCATTGGGGTCCTCTGCCTTGCCGGCCATATGACAAACATTTAATTTATATTCACCATTTTTGGCTTCTGTAGTTGCATAAATGCCTGAAGGGACAGTTTACCCCCAAATCAGATGGATCTGTTTTTGCCTCTGGCCTGTAGTGCTGTTCATAAATCTAGATTATTCAGGTGTGAGTCAGATAGGTTTGAAGATACAGAGACGTCTGCTTCCTCTTGCATGTGATGGAGTCAGACGACACTCAAGCTTTTGGTGCTTAAAGCACCCAAAAATACAGCAGCAGTGTCTGTTTGCTGACATCATGGCCTGCATACTAAAAAAAACAAAACAATAAAATTAAATTTGCAAACCTTGTTGTTTATTTTTTGTTTCTGAACTACAACCACCGACGTATCAGCGTGATGGAAGAAGAATCCGTCTCATGACGCTGAACGTGGGCTCTGTGCTCAGCTAGCTGCGCGCTCCCTTTGGTTGGTTGTAGCTCGGTAGAAAGAAACTCGTTTCTACGTGAAACTGTTCAAAACAAGGTTTTTGGATTTATTCGGTAGGAGACGCAGCTGCTGACGCTTTCAAATGTATTTTTGGCACGTTGAGCACGACCGCAGAAGGTCGACATCTCCACTGCTGATCCTAAAAACTGGGCGCCTCCCACCAAATAATCCAGATGGATAAACAGCACTACAGCATGGAGTGTGAACTGTCCCTTTAAGGCGCTGGAGTCTAAATATTATTTGTTCACTCTGCAGATCTGTACCACTCAGTGATTAATGCTACCTAATGTAACACAGTAATGGTAAAAATATATGCTCCATCAACGCAGATGATTTACGGTGGTATTCTCTCTCTGCGCAGAGCCGCCCTGCAGACGAGTTCCTGATCATATTTCTATGTCAAGGATCGCATACTTCAAGAGGAAGTTTGTTGATGATGATGATGAGGCACCCTTTAGCTTTAGGACATACTGCCAGACTGTGAGTATTGATACAAATACGTTCAGACAGAATAAGTGGAACGCGTAGTTCATTATCTGCAGTCACAGTTACAAAAAAATCAGGATTTTCTGCAGATTTCGAGCTCATCCAGTTAACTGTGTAACTTAATTATCCTGCTCAAAGTAGATACAATCAATGCTGTTTAATGCAAATATTTGAAGTGTGTTCTATCTGTGTCTTTTTTTAACTAATTGAGCCAGGTCACTGACAGGTAGATCTAATGGGATACTGTCCTTCAGGTTGCACCAGTACTGGAGGAGCGTGCCCACGTGCTGCGCCTCTCCCTGGAGAAGATGCGATTCATCGACGACCCCGAGGCATTCCTCCGACGCTCCGTTCTTGTTAACAACCTCCTCCGGCGTCTGCGAGCAGAGATCCTGCTCCAGAGCACTGACTGGTGCTTCCCGCCCAACCCAGCGTTCGCCGCTGGCCCCTGCATCCTGCCTCCCAGCACGAACCCAGCACACCAGGCTCTCCACAGAGCGGTGCCCGCCCGGATCTGCTTAGCGCCCCAAGCTGGACCGCCCTTACGCAAGCGTTTCCGAATGGTCCGTGGAGGACAGGGGGATCTACGCCCCGACTGTGCCCAGACATGCTGCTGCATCTACGCAGCGGCGGCGGCTGCGGGACACTACCTCCACCTCCCATTCTCCATGTACGACGCAGCACTCTCTGCCTGCCCGTCCACACCACACTCCTCCTCGTTTTTTCAGCTGGCTAGCCATAGTAAGTTAGGGCTGACCGTAGCCATAGATGATCACGACGATGAGGATGAAGATCTTGAGGAAGAGGAGGAAAATGAAGAAGAGGACGAAGAGCGGGAGGAGGAGAGGAAGAAGAATGATGAAAGAAGACAAGCAGGGCCTTCGGTTGATGTTGTTAGTGACAAATCGAGCCAGAAAAGTAGGACTCGGACCCTGATGGGTGATGGACACAGAAGAACAGATAGGGTAGAAGAAGAGGAGGGGGAGCAGGAGGAAGAGGAGGAGAGGAAGAGGAGGAGGAAGAGGGTGTGAGACCATGCCAGTGGGACTGCACAGCAACAGAAAGAGAGCCACACAAGTTTCGTTTTTGGCACCGGAGGGCTCAGAGACAATAATCAGATAGCATTCTAAGTCTGTTAAAAATGTAACGATGATGAAAACTGTCATCAGTCGAAGATTTTTCTTTTCTCCTCATAATAGATTAAGGTGGAAGCGACCTACACTATAGAAATGCCAAGTCAGCTTTATTTTAATGGGTTATTATACTTCAGGGTGGTACACAGACACAGCTATCATTAGCATCAGTCAGATGAAGAAAAAACAGCCTCTGCCGGCACTGCACACATTTCTCAAACAGTTATAAAGACCAAGGTCACGTAACGGTGGGGTCTTAGATCCCCAAAGTGAAGTGAAGCTTGCTATTGCACTGTCTCCAAGACCATTTTCAAGCCTCACAGCACAAAACAAAAGGTCTCAAATGGGGCTTTTTTTATTGGTGCGACGGTCTCATTTCAGGACCCTAAACAAGCCTATGAAATAATGGGTTGTGGATTTGGGAGTGTGTGTTTACTTTTGCGCGCGCGCGTGTGTGTTTGCGAGATAAGATGTAGCATTTTAAAAAACTTGATTCTGAGCTGTTCTTTTTATTAATAAATGGGGGGTCGCACACGATTGTGTGTGGCTGCTGATTTTGACGCTGACTCAGGCAACGGCGAGCGACTGTGCCGCGGCGGCACGACATCGTTAATCCCTCAGATTACTTTAAGACAACACAATCATGAACATTGTTAAATCACATTTTCAAAGTGCCTTAGTGTTTTTATAGATATATGTATATGGTGTGTTTATGTAATTGTTCTTGTTTTTAAGTAGTTATCTTGCATTCCGAGTTGGACTAAAACAGGACGCAGGCATGTAGCTAAATGCAGGGATTCTTTGAAGTCATGTTAAAAAATTGAAACTAAATTTCCACCTCCAAACGTGTTTTTTTGCATGTTTACTTGCACCTCCTCTTCTGACAAAGCACAAACGTTCTGCAAACTTTGAAGGAGCGAAGTTTGAGCCTCGAGATGCTAAATGTTCAAAACCTCGTTTATATTTGTCATAATTAACCGAAGGTTTGTCGTTGGTTTAAAAAAAATCACATGAATCTAAAAAAACATCAAACTGGGTCACACGCTCTGAATTTAACGATTTTGTTGTCAGCATGATAATTAGATACTGTAAATATATAGAGAGCAATGTTGGTTTCATTTTTTTTTTTAAAGATTGCTGGTTTGTTACCTTTGCACAGGTCCAGGCTAGCTGCCCCCCCCCCCCCCCCCCCCCCCCATTTCTAGGGTTTATGCCAATCTAACTATTAATACCTTCTCATCTAATCTCCTGAAAACAAAACAATAAAAGTATTTCCCAGAATGATGAACTGCTCCTGTAACTCTGAGTATGCCCCCTCCTTTCGAGAGTCACGTCTGTTTTCTTGTGTCTAAAATCAAGCACACTGTAGTAAAAACATATTGATTGAGGAGAAATATGTCAGGCTGGTGTGAAATAAATCCAGTTTATTCCACACTGAGGGCAGACGCCGCACCGTCTGAGCTCTGACCCCGAGGAGCCCGGTCGTGGGTGTCTCGTTTGTTGCCGTGTCTCATTTGGGAAATCTGAGGATCAGATGATGCTAAACTGAAGCCAAAGCTGTTAAAAAATGGACAGATAATATCCAGTAGTATTTTCTTTTTCTTGTGATTTGGATGGATGCACTTAGTCGGTTTGTTAGGTGGAGTCCCGCCCATTTTCAGCCAGAAAAACAGAGCCTAGTGTATTGAATTTAAAGTAATAAACCCATTTATATTATCAGTGGTAATTTTAAAATGGAAGATGCAGCAGTATTTGTTTGTGAGACGAGAACATGTAACTGCATTGTCTGTTATTAAAAATAACAAAAGAGCAAATGTGCTCTGGTAATTTTGTGTGATGTTCTTTGACAAGTGTAAAGATCAGTAAAAGAAATGTGGAAAAATCATCGCTTCCTCTGTTATTCTTTTTACATCACAGCGATCCCGGCAGCCTTTTAAATACGAGTGTGTGTGTGTGTGTGTGAGTTCCTGCTTATTGAATTGCTTCCCGTTCTGTCTGCTGTTCGGTGGAGTGCGGTCGCACCGCTCTTGCCAGATGTCTCTCAGGTGTCACTTTGCTGTTCAATTCCTGTTAATCTCTTTGACATTACGCTGGGAGCCGTCACCTCCACGCTCGTCCCCGTGCTCCCCGGCGTACCTGTCGTCCCTGCGATGCAATATTCACATAAAACAGGTCTGTCCATCTGCATCCTTTTAACCCCTCAATGCCTAGTTTATCATATTTGATACAATAAGTTTTTGAGACCTCTACATCAACATTGTGATTTTATTCCCCCCTGAAAAACTTAAATAAAAAGCACAATACATTTTTAAGCAAAAAATTGCAAAGAAAGAGCCAGATATAGCAAATAAAATAGAAATTAAAGTGTATATATTCATATTAATCTGTAATTAATTTCTGTCAAATTGTCAGAAGGGTCAATGTGAAGGTTTTAAAGGGTTAAAACCCAGAGATAAGTACACACATCCACATTTGTGCTTTTGCTAAAAATGCAGCCTATGTTTGCATATTTAAATATTCTTTTGATACAGTAACGTTCGTACGAGTAACCTAATGACTGGATTGTTTCAAATGCTGTGCAGGTTTGGTTTGACTCTGCTGCAGGTTGCTTGAAAGCAGCGAAGCCACTGTGGTGTAGAGTGTCTGTGTGTGTGTGGCATGTGAGTGTGTGTCAGTAGGATGTAACAGTGTGAAGCTGGGAGGTTAAATCACGGGTCTCAACATCTTGACAGCTCTGTTGCGAGGTGAGGATGGGAGATCATCTTTTCATGACACCTCTGCTGCAGGGGTGTTTGGATCCTGCTGCTCAGCCTGCCCCCATCCCTCTCCCCCTCTCTGCTTCCACTTCAGATCACTCACTGTTACTGTTTCTCATTTTGCACTTTCTATTATTGGACTCAAGTCGTAAATATGATTGCAAAAGCAGCGTACAAAATAGAAAAGTTCCATAAAACAATGTTTAAAGAGCTTTTATATGGTAAAAAGAAAGTATGCCCTCTTTAAATTGTAAAGTTTTATCAGGATATAATAAAAATCTGCTCATTAGCAGGTCTTAAAATGAGGTAAACACAACTTCAGTTGAACTACAAAACATATTACACTATGGTCATTATTTTATTTATTTTACAAAGTATTGCTTCCATAGCAATTAAGAGGGTAGGAGTAGACGGCTGCTGCGAGTCAGATGCATTTGACTCATTGAGCAGCTCGTTCACAGGCATTTTTTTGGCAGTTTGTTGGTCAGGCACATTCAGGTGTGTGTTTACACACTGCCACAGAGGAAAGATATCAGCAAGGATCTGAAATAAGCAATTGCTGCTGCCCATCAATCTGGGAAGGCTTATAAGACAATTTGAAGTCCAACAAATGCAAATGGAAAACATTCACTATAGCTGCTAATCTTCCCAGGAGTGGACGTCCCAGCAAATCCACCCCAAGGTCAGACTGAGAAACCCAAGAGCTCCATCTCAGACTCTACAGGTCTCAGTGAGCTTTACATGTGGAACTTCATGACAGTATGATTAGAAAAAGACAGAAGAAGTATGGCCAGGAGAAAGCTTCTTCTCTCTAAACGAACGTTACAGCAGTGATTAGGTTTGCAAGGGGCATCAGAACATCTGTAACATCGTTCTTTGGACAGATGAGACTGAAGTGGAGCACAGCACCACATTTGGCAAAAACCAGACTATCAGCACAAACGCCTCAGACCGCCTGTCAGCACGGTGGTGGAGCGGTGATGATTAGGGTTGTCTCACAGAAACAGGACCTGAGCGCCCTGCAGTCACTGAGTCGACCACGAACTCCTCTGTATACCAAAGTATTGTAGAGGCTAATGTGAGGCCATCTGTCCAACAGCTAAGAGGGGCTCGAATGGGGTTGTGCAACAGGACAATGATCACAAGCACAGCAGCAACTCTACAACAGAGTGGCTGAAAAAGAAAAGAATCGAGGCCCAGACCTCGACCTGACTGAAATGCTGGGGGGGGGGGGGGGGGGGGGGGGGGGGGCCTATGGAGAGCGCTGCATGAGCTGAAGGATGATGGGTGGGCCCAAATTCCTCCACAGTGATGAGAGAGACAAACATGATTACTCCACGTTATTGCTGCTAAAGGTGGAGCTACAAGCTACTGTATGATGGGCTGTTCTCAGTTTTTCACAGATCTGTGGCGTACCTGAGGTTACCGAAGGCTAATTATTCGTTTTAGATAAGCTGTTAAAAATACATCATTTATCCTTTTTAGCTAACCATTTAAACTACTTTCAGCTGGCCTATTAAAATCATTTATCTTTAGTGAGCAGTTTTAATTATATAATTCATCCATTACTTTTAGCTGTTTCAATAATCCCATTTTCCTAGTTTCTCCATTCAATAACTTTATTTTCACACATATGTGACTACAAGTCATTATTCTACACAATAGCGCATCATTCAAATGACACTATTAGATTATTTTGTTTCCAAACACGTTCCAGTCACAGCACTTATGCTATAAAACATTAAGAACACATATTTGATCAAATCTTTAAGGAAACATTGTTCCAACTGTTGTGTGTTTGTGCGTGTGAATCCCATACTCACACTTTGTCTACATACTAACACAATTCTGTCCTTTCTCCAAACACAAGCCCCCTCACGCCCCCGTGCCTGAGGCAAAGATGAGGACCTACCAAATACCGCACGCATCCACGCACGCATAAACACAGACACACGAATATCGCCGGGCGAGCGCTGAGGAGGGGGGGGGCTGTCATTTGTCAACAAGGAACTTTGGCAGCACACAGTTGCCATGGGAACTGTCTGTTGCCGAGGACTGGTTTTGCATCACAAGGTCCTCAAATTGGCTCCAAAGCCTCGGAGGTCCCACCCCTCCTCCACCCGGCTCACCTCCGTCTCTCTCACAGCTTCAAACATATTGTCCGCCCCCCCCCCTTCTTTTTCTTCTTGTTCTGCTGTCTGCCGCATTTCAATCCCCAGTCAAGTATTCTCATTAACAGGGACATCTGTAGCATAGATAGATAGACAGATAGACCAGAGAGGCTTTTAAACAGACACCACAATGCGCAGTTTAAAATAAGGACTACAGCAGTGACTCGCCCTCTGCGAGTGCTTACAGATTATGCCTGAATTTTCATCCATGTCACTGCAGCTCAAGCCCAACGAGTCGATCCCCATAGGATCAATTTGATTCAGCTTACATAACAACCACAGTTCTCTGGATGTTGTTGATGTTTCTGGGTCTCTCCCTCCAGCATAATGTGCCTGTATTTCAGGGCTCAAAGAAGCTGTTGGTATTTGATAAACACTCGCAATGTGTAGGATTGTCCTCAATCCTGGACTGTGAAGCACGTCCCCGTCGCCACCCCAGTGGATATTTCACAGAGCCGAGACGAAGTTTGTGGGAAAAAAAATGAAAGAATCATTTTATTGGCTGGGAAATCTGGATTTGGAGATATCTGGTCTCAGCTAACTGTGTTTTTCTGTGTTTGTTCTGAATGAGGAAAACAATGAGGCACAGACTGGTACAGACTGGCATGTAATATCTAAACTGACTGGCTTATGAAGGAAACACTAATTAGTCTGTTTTTCTTATTTTACGTACATCACACTTATTTGTTTGGTTTTTTTCTCTTGTTAGAGAGATTCTCTGAGGGACTAATGGCCAATCTGGGCCCTGAGTCAGGTAGCATCTAGTTTTACTGCAGCTGCCTGCGTTAAAATACCCAAGTGGGTCCAGATCAATCTGCAAACCCCGCTTCGCTTTCAGACCTGGAAACTGAAACTGCTCGGTGTAGCCAGAGACCTGAAGTCTCGGATCACCAGCAGTATCCTCAAAACAAAAAGTTCATGTGCAGTAGAACGGACTGATACTGAGGGAGCCATCTAAAAATAGCAAGCTGTATCCGTCTGGACAGGTGATCACGGGCCAGGTCCCACAACCTTTTGGTTATACTTCGTACCGTCTAGTTCTAAAGCAGGCTCCTCAAATCCAGGCCTCGAGTTTCGGTGTCCTGCAGGTTTAGATGTGTCTCTGCTTCAAACACACATGAGTCAAATATAGAAAGTCATTAGCAGGACTCTGGAGAACTGACTACACACTGAGGAGGAAGTGTGTTGGATCAGGGACACATCTAAACCCTCCAGGACTCGGACCTCGAGGCCTGGATTTGAGGATCTCTGATCTAAAGCTATATCCTGCTCGAAATAGATAATTATCCCTAATGCTGGATTTTAGCAAATTTACAAAATGATCCATTGTTGTTTCAGTCATGAGTGGGTCGGTGTTCATGAATCTGTTTCAGACCGGGTCCTGACCTGTCAACAGGCCGCTTCAGTGTAAAGGCTCAGCCATATTAGTAACTATCTTGTCAACATAGTGAATATTTGCCATTAAAGTGGACACAAATTTCAATCTTTCAGACGACATAACCAAGTGAAAGTAGAAGAATAAATACTGAACTCTAATGTGGCCGCCCAGTGAACAAGTTAACAGGAGTTTCCACTTGGCTGCGTCAGAGCAAAGGAATGAATAAAGTGGATGCCAGCGTGTCTCTTTTGTTTGTTGAATTTGCTGTTTTCATTGACAGAACACAACTGTCATCTAATCTCGCGCTTAAGGTCACACTAATTAGAAGTAACATTAATTAGACGTTAACGACAGCTCATTAGTAATCTCTGTGATGCTTCAGTGTTCAGACGCTGACATTTAATTTCTTCTGTCGTTGGTCTTTAATCGCGGTTAAAAGTGTTGCTCTGACAGTGCAGCGGGGGTCTGAGAGTCGGCGGCTCTTGTGCTGTGGAGCAGTTTAAGCTCCCGGCATGCAGCTGGGAGGTTGGAGAGCAGCAGCGTGCAGGGAAGAGGGCAGTGTGAAAGGCCACGCCCTGTCTGAAGACTGATATCTTTGGCAATACTTCAAGTTTCCTTGTCGAGGGCCTGAATCACTCTCCTTGTTTCAGCATGTAGCAGCAATGAGGCCTCACTGATGGACCTGAGAGCAAGAATGAGGTTAAATGTTGGAGGAGGGGAAAGATGGCCCGAGAGCATCCACAACATGTCCTCCTTTAACCTTGTTCTATATATGTTCTGCCGCATTCCCCGTTTTTCCACCACGCCAACTGTATAACCCCTGGGATCAGCTGATAAGCTGCACATCTCTCCACCCTGGCCCACCGTCCTTTCCTCAGGTCACGTCCTTTACTGTTCTGCACCACGGCTGCTCTGAACTGACTGGAAAATATATATGGAATCAGGAAGGGCAAGGATGGGGCGACAGAAACATATACCGGGGCCGCTAGCTTTGATGTAACCTTTTAATGTACCAGCCATTTTCACTCTTTACATCTGAATTTCAAATGCCAACCCTTTTTTTCCCTTCTCGGCCGCATTCGTCACATGGAACAAATGCAGGTCATCTGTGCCTGATTAATGCCGTTCTCTCGGCCTCTGGACTTGAAGTCAAAGCGCGACTTTACATGCGTTGTGTTTTGAAGTGCATGTGAGGGGTGCACCCGAGCTGAAAGATGTTGCAGAGACAGAATACAGCAGGGCACACACACAGACTGGTCAGTGGACAAATTAGCATTAAACACTTCTCTTTACCACCAGTCAATGACACATGAACATCGAGGACACGGCGCAGAAGAACATCATGTCTGCAGCTGCAGGAGAGAGTTTGTGGGCCACTGCAATACCACGAGTGGCCACCAGGACAAATACTTCCACAGTAAGATCACCCAACCTTCTGCTCCAGAAACAAGATTGTCAAATAGAAAATTGGAGCCACCAAATGATCATCTTGTTGTGCTTGACTTACAGTGTCTTTCTTTTTGCTTTAAGAATTCCTCCACACTTGGGTTGGAACTGTATTGTATGCGAGCCAGCGACCCGAGCAAAGGTGCCAGAAATTCATGTGCAACAGAAACGGCTCTGAAACCACTGCTCGAACATCTTGAACCTCTCAGTTTTATTTACAGCTGATATATCATAACAATTCTTTTTCACATTCGATCAGAACGTTTCACAGAGGTTCATCACTGTCAGCACTCACTGTATCCATACAAGTGTAAAAAAGACTAAGAACATTCACTCTGCCAGCATTCATCAAGTCAAAGGCATGACTCAGACTGCCCTCTGAGTCATTTCTACAGCTCTTCTTAACCTCAAATACCCTGAAACTCCAGATTTTAATTGGCACGCAAACTAAATTCTTATTAGCTGGTTTCTTTGTTTCTTGTGTTTCTGTGGTTTAGTGCAGAATTATGGCTCCCAGTGTAACCATTAAACGTGCAGAAAAACAAGGAGGTCTTGCATGGAGATAGGTCAAAAGTACGTGTTGAACTACATAACATATCATTACAGTGAGAGTGCAGTGATTCTTGGGTGGGCCTCAGAATACTGATGTGCAAACTGGTTTTCACGCCAAGTCGCACCACCTATATTCCTTGCTCTCCATTAATTTCCAGTTATATCCAAGCCAAACTAACAGAGGCTTGTAGTGTTATCACAGTCATCACTTTCACTCTTGGCGAGCCGGTGCCTATGCATTCATTTAGAAACAGGAAAGAGAAGCAAGATTATAAAAAAGAGTTAAAAAAATAAAGAGCACAAATGTGATTTTCCAGTGGCTTTACAAAAATGCATCAACTAAACTGATGTATGGGGAGTGGGGGGCTTGTTGACATCCTCTGCAAATTCAATGCAGTGTTTAAATCAAAGCTAAATTCTTGTCATGCTTTGAATTTCCAATAAATGGCCCGTGTCTCATATTAGCACAGGGATGTTCCCACGGTCCAGACAAACAAAAGCTGGCAATTCTATCACAAATGGAGACCAAGACCAGCGTAAAACTGATGCTAGTAGAAAGGCTATCATCAGTCCTACTAGAAACAATTCTTAGCTTCAAGCTAACACACACATTTAGCTTAACTTTAGCACTACACAGAAGACAACAGTAGAGCCAGTTAATTATACCGACGCTAACAAGCTCGGCATGTGCAGCATCACAGCCAATGATAAGCTAGCTACATAATTTTCTGATAATACGACATTGTTAATCAACTGTGGGACTATTTATTGCTTTAAAACAATATAACATTTTAGCTTTAAGCTATGCTAAAACCATTATTTGGCAAGGTTGATAGTCCATCAGTCAGTCCACCACTTTGAGCCACATTCAAATATTTAATCACACTGTAAACTCAATATTCTTACCTAATTTAAGTACATTTGACACAATTCTCACTTGCTTACACTGTGGTATCTATGCTGTTTGCCCAGATACAGCTGTATACAATAGGTAAATGTACGAACAGTACGAACCCTTCTGACTTATGGAACTACTAATGTTTACCCCTCAAATACTTAATTTCTTGGTGTTGGGATCACTATTTCAGTCAGACTGTGATTCTTGTGGATGTGTGATGTGGTTTCCAGTGTTTGTGTGGCCAAGAACGGCGTAAAGTTTGAGCAATTAACAGACCACCATGGCTGAGATTTCCGCAAGCAGTTAATGACTCGTGGTCAGTGTTCCTGTTTGGGATGTTATCCAAATGTTAATAAAACCAGAGTTCCTGTAAATGTCGGGGTACATGGGGCACAGCTACAATGTGACAACATTTTTTAATTTAAACCATTCATAGTAACATTTCCCAAGTAAGATTTTCAAAGTTATTATAAAACTAAACAAAAACCAAACAGGCAATATGATTTCTACAGACTGCATGCAGCTTAGAATACCAAAACTGGTAACCTGATAAACAGTATGTTAGCATTCCCACTCTAAGCTTCGTACTATTTAACTTGCAGCATCATTGCGTCCAGTGTGGACAGTGTCACAGACCAGCATGACTGAGTCTTAAAGCCTTGATTATACTCTGTTGTGGACAGGGACAGTTAAATGGACTGGTACTGATACAGAACTTATAGAACGTCTCTACTCAGTTTGAGTGAAGTGCTTTCTTACTACAAGTCTCATTCACCTGTTCACACACATTCATACAAGCCTAACTTTTTAACCTAATATTCACATACTCGCACGCCAACAAATGCATTGGGATACTTCAACATGCGGACTGGGACAGCCAGGGATCAAACCCCTGACCTGTGTGAACTTGCGGAAAGTTTATTTGAGGTCTTTGTTTTATCAATTAACTGGGCCACAGTAGTTATCCTGAAATCCATCTTGGACTTTTTCTATGGCAAACATCAGGCTCAGCTGTTTGAAGAAAAGTCAAAGTGTTGATGGCATCTGTTCCACAAAAACTTTAATGTTGGCCATAATTGAGAACAGTGTCACCCAGGGTGTTCAAATTCACACCACAGATGCATCTACTAAAAATCTCAGATGAGTTTGAATTCAGGATGTCCGAGATTCAGGATGTTCACTGTCCTTAGATGCATACTGTTCAAACCAGACCCATCAAACTTCACACACTTGTTCACTGACTTTACTATAACAGGACTTTGTTTGCTCGATATTTCTTTGTTGTAACAATTCTTCTTGGCACTACTGTAGGAAAGCTGTTTATTTCCCTTAAATGGAGCCGTATTTGTAAGGAAACTGCATTTGTGGGTTGAGCAGCAGAGTTGAGTATGTGGGTTGCGCCTATGATACACTTGCCAAACAGCTTATTCTGCTATTGACTCTTGTTCTGAGCTTCTGACTGATTGGTGCCTGATTAGCAGCACCTGTGAGCATGGACCCTGCTCCAGTTATTGGTTGGTTTCTGCTCCAAGCATGCCACATTTGGCTGATCTGGAGAGGGCCCGTGTCATAGAGCAACTTCAAGCTGGTGTTTTGCAAAACCAAGCAGCAGCATTATTTGAAGTGAGTACTCCCTTACGAAAATCCACTATGGTTAACTATGGTTTTTATGCAGTAACTATGGTTTTGGTTTTTGGTAAAACCATAGTTACTGCATAAAAACCATAGTTAACCATAGTGGATTTTCATAAGGGCTTATAACGGGGGATATCAGAGACAGACCATCCCAAAAAGTTGACATCACAAGAAGACTGTCTCTTCGCCCTGTCATCACTGCAGGCAGTCTTCTACTGATTTGCAATCGGAATATATGGTTGACCACTCTCTACCAACAGACCGCACACAGCCAGTCTCCAACCTCATAGGGCTGCCAGGAGGCCTGACCTCAACCCCACTGAACACTTGTGGGATCAGCTTGGGCATGCTGTCTGTGCCAGAGTGACCAACACTTGTAACAGATGCTGGTTGAAGAATGGGATGCCATCCCACAGCATTGTGTGACCAAGCTGGTTGTGGCTGTGTATGCTTCTTCCACATGTTACTAAGGCTCCTGGTTGTTAAATTAATAAATTGTTAAATTGCCAACATGTCTTGTTTCTTCAGACTTCAATCATTCAATCCAATAAACGACACTATGCAAGAGTCAATAGCAGAATCAGCTGTTCGGCACTGGGTGAGAAGATTTGACATGTTTTTCATCTGCGCAACTCACATACTCAACTCTGCTGCTCAACCCACAGATGCATTTTCCTTTTCCATTAAAGGAAAATGCAGGTTTCCCAGCAGTATAAGATTTATTGTGTTATTGCATTATTACACCAAAGAAATAATCAACCAAAAACAAATTTCTTTACTTTAGTGTTAAGTTTATTTTAATAGAAAACTCTGAGATTAACATATGAGAATAATTCACTTTATGTGGAGTTCACCACTTCACTTGCTCTGTATTGTTAAAAGGCTTATATGCAGGTGTTACCTTAATCCTTCCTTAGCATTTAAAACATGTGGAAACCCCAACCTTGTGCAAAAGTAGCCTGCCAGCAGGAACAACGTGCATGAGTGTGTATGTGGGTGTACTGTAGCAGGGATGGTTGTGCTGTTCTGTAAACCATTGGGAAAACTCACCAGGTGGTGGCAGTTAGGAGAATGGCTGCAGTTTCACTGGTGTGCAGAAATGTATATCCACTCTGACCCCCCCACTTCCCGTCTAAGTCAAACACTTCAGCGCTCCCTTTGGGGCCCACAAACCCTCCAAACAATAGATGTAGTGTGCTTGAGGCTGTCACTGAAATGACCATAGTGAGCGTTCGCCTGTGTTCATCTGCTTTGTCCTCGTGTTAAAGTGACATCTGTATGTTCGTTTCTGTGTGCATTCAGTTGGTTGACAGTGTGTGCAGACTTTTTGCCATTTCTCAGAGAACTAAAGAAGTATTCTTTGAGCAGTGGGCGGCCCAGAGGAAGCACGGGCCCTTTCAGATGGTATGGCGAGGTCGCTGTTTAACTTGGACAGCCTGACTGTTATTTCTGTCTAACCTGTGGCAAGCTGGCAACACTCTCTGAAAGGAACCTGGAGGACTACTGGGAGGAAAACTAAGTGCAGGGTATGAATGGGAAGCGGCGAGATACAGACAGAAAGAGCTGGAGACCTCACACACCAGAAAGTTAAATCAGAGTTTAACTGAAGGGAGAAAAAAAAAAGCCAAACAGGGTGTTAAAAAGAGGCCGGCGAGTCAGAGCTGTTATGACTGCACCTCTCTGTGTGTGTCGGTGTATGGTAATGTGTTTCTATGGGAGTACCAGTGTGAGTACGGTAATAAAAGTGCTGTGTGTGTGTAAGTATTAATGACAGTGATATAGCTTCACAGTAAGGCCACAGCAGTGTTTACTGAGCTTTAAGTGGACAGACAAGAAACAGTAGGGAGGATTGGCTGTTACACACACACATGCACACACAAAAATACATGGATGAAAGTCAAACTGATAATGTCTTCAACAGAAATAATCACATAACCAGCCAACATGTTAACATCAGACTTACAGTATACAATGAGGAACAATTATTAAGTCCAGAGGCTCCTACAGAAAAATTAGAAAACGTGAAATAGTTACAAAATTTATCCCTGAACGTCTACACAAATGATCTTTCTTTGTCACAGACAGCTCGACTTTTAGACTAATTTATGTCAATATGAAGTCTATTTTGTAGCTGTCAACCAAAAATAACAGAGCTTTGTAAAAGTGGCAACTGTTGTATTTTAATCTAAATCATCATCTTGTCTCACCCCAACCAGGCAGATTTATTATTATTAACTTAACCAAACAATGAATTAGCACACCAGTTCAGTGTCAGTAAAGGGCACAATGAGTTACATCTTTACTAACCCCTCCACCCACCAAATATGGACTTTTATGCCATTAATCCTGGAAAAACTTCACTCTGGTTACAAATTAATATCTAAAGAACCACTCTGATAAAAATGAAAAAAAAGGAAAAAAAAATTTCTGTCCAAATTTTTTAATTTCATAAACTGCTGTGAAACAGTCCTGTGAGTTCACCATGAATATAATTTACATGTAGACACATGTAAACTAATTAGTCATTAATCAGTAATTGTGTGCAGAGAGTCTGACTGAACCATAACTGAAGTTGTAAACAACTTAATATTTTTGGGTAACATTGCTGTGCATTGCTACCCTTTCCCAGGAATATATGATATAATTACATATGACCAGGTTTAAGTGCACATTTGTGTGTTTTTTAATGAACATAACAAAGAACACCACCATCTTTGTCTTTGCATCGTGAGCTGTGCCTCTTTTCTCCACGCTTTCCATCATCGCTCTACAATTTTTTTTCAGATGACTTCCTGCTGTTTTAGAGCAGCAGCCTCTGTTTTCTTGGTTTGCCGGGAATTTACATTTTGTGGTGAACCGTTTGAGGTTCTGATCATAAAATCTTCTCCTGATTGTTGACAACATTTGCCTCCAATCTGGAGAGCGTTCTGGACTTGCTGTGCAGTCAGGGAGATTTTTTTTCTTCACTTGGATGTCACCTCTTTACTCCACATACGGACGGAAAATGCCAGCTCAGTTTAAGCAGAAAAAGTATGTGAGCTCGACCAAATGGCCCGAGGCCAGAGACAGCCCAGACCTACTTAATAGCTTTGTAAAATTTACTGTTACAGGAAGGAAGAGGGCATACTGTAGTTCTTTGCCTTTAAACTCTATTTTGCTACAGGAAGCAAACCGACTAGCATAGTGTTTCTTTGTAATGACAGCAGACTGATTAAATGTTGTAAAACTAGGACATAATGTTGCACTAATAGCTCATATTTCTCATCATCTCTACTTCTTTACTTGAAAAGAAAAGGGTAACACTTGGACATAATTTTTATAGGTCATTATTTAGCAACAAAGTGTCCAGATACACTTGAACATTTTTAGTCTGGGTAGTCTGTGATATTAACCCACACAAACTAAAATTACACATCAGCGTAGTATAGCGTGGTAATCTCAGGGTACACTGAGTGGCAGGCAGGAAGTGGACCCAAATGCAGGATTCGCAGGACAGAACTAGAACTTAAACCTAGATTTATCGCAGAGTCACACAAGTTAAATATACTCCAGCTACAGGTGTCAGAAATACACTAACTGAGGAAACTAGGAAACCACATGGGAATACACACAGCCAGGGAATACACTGCTCGGCAAAGAGCAGAGGAGGACTCAGACAATATATACACACGAGTTACTTGGGGAGAGAAGACGCACCGGAGAGTGCACCTGAAACTAATCACTGAAGACAAGACCAGGGAAGCAAAACTAAATTCAAAACACAAGAGCCTAGAGACTATCAAAACAAGACAGGAAGTAACAAAGACAGAGGCCAGGACTAAGACATGTGGACTTGACACAGCTAAACGGGGAAACCAGACAACCATGGGAACAGGACAGAGACAATACAGACATGAGGGCACAGAGATGGAGAGCTAAGGAGGCCCTGAAGAAAACCACAAATGCCATAATACTCAAGACAGAATAAAAGAAAACAGGGTGCACCACAGTCCAAAACAAAAAACAGATATGGGGGTCTACTGGGTCATGGGTAGGAACAGGGCAAACCAAGCAGTTCTGGGAGCCACCCAGGAGGCCAAAGGTCGAGGTGGAGCGACTCTGAAGGCCGGCGAGGAGGCCAGTGATTAGCGATTGCATTTGTTGCTAGTGACACATTTGCCTGTAGTTTTTCATGTTTGTCTGCAAATACTTGCCAAAAGTTGTTCTTCAGCACTGCAGCCGACACGTTTTCATAATGCTCAACTTTTACTTTGACGGTAAACCGTCAACATTTCACTACAGCTGGACAGCATTTGCAGACAAGTCCATCACTTCCTTTCAAACTATGACTAAGCAATGAATGAGCATGAATAAGCAGTCACAGTGAGGTTTTTGCCGACAATGTGGGGAAGACACTGGGCTTTGGTAATCATTTTCCCAGTGACTGCCATCAACCTCCTGCAACCACTTGCAACCAATCGGAGAGTGCTCATTGTCCCCTCACAACCGGTGGTTGCCAGATGATTGCAGACTGGTCTCTAGGCCTGTGTGACTGGGGCCTTATTCACTTGATCCTACACTGTCACAATGCTTGTCACACAATTTTTAGACCTTGAAGCTACGTATGTGTCTTGTCTAGTGGTATGTCACATGTTGGAGTTTCAGCTCAATGCACCATCTTGTAGTCAAAAAGGAGCATTATGCAAGAGCACAGGCAGTTTCAACACAACACAACACAACTGTTAATGCTTAGTTCATTTTAGAAGGTTTTAAAATGGTTTTAAAATGATTCTCAAACAACGAGCACCTTTAAGACGACATTCATCAAAACATGTGTAGCTGACTTAATACTGGACAGCAACAAAACAACCTCACCATTGAACTTAGGTACACTTGATTCACTTAAATTCCTGTTACACAAGGAGAAAACATGTTTTACTAAGTGCAAGAAAAACCTCAGTGCAACCACAAATCTGTGTTCTCTCAAATACTGCCTCAAAGATTGATTACATCTTGAATTGCTTTGGTCCTCATGCACTCCTTTTGTAATAAAAAGCCATATTGATTTCCCTATGTCTTCATCTGTGTGTGTTTCCCATGTGTTTGTTTTATTTAGGATCCCAGAAAACAAGCGTTGTCCAGCGGTGGGCCTCCAGCCAGTGTGTTTCCTTCGCTCGCCAAGCTTATTGTTCCTCAGGCTCTCTCTGCTCGGCAGGAGGATGTTGTCTGTTTCTTGATTCTCTTACTGGCCTCTCTCTCTCTCTCTCTCTCTCTCACACACAACACACAACACACACACACACAACACACACACACACACCACACACACACACACCTATTCATGTGGGAAAGAATGGGCCCAGTCTGGATTAAACTATTCCCCTGTGTAACACTAGACAAGGCATTCAATATCTCCAACCTCCTCTGTCCAAACAGTGACTTGGCACAGGCTGAGTGGAGGGCTGGAAAATCCCAGAGCCGCTGTAGAGTTTTTGGTGTGACCCCACTCTTTTATTATAACGACTCCATAAATGCTTACGACCCTCAACTTGGCCCGTCCCCCGAGCGATTTCAAGAAACCCACGAGGCATAGATTCAAACACATTATGTACACATGACACATCAAAGTCAGCACACATACATGCGTAAAAAATAACCCCCTGTGTCAAAGGTGAATCTACAGTAAACACAGTTTAGATGTTCTTTAACTTCTTATTGGAAGTCCAGCAGTGGCAGCTGGGAAAAAGACAGCTGGGACTTCTTAGTCTCGCTGCTTGCTTACACACACACACACCACACACACACAACACACACCACCACACACACACCACACACACACCCACACACACTTAGCGAGATAGAATCACATGACACACATACTGAAACATAGTTTCTCATGCACACTGGGAAGCAAATGATTCTTTTATTTTATTGTAGCCAGCGTGTTCTTCTGTCGAGGCTAACAGAGGCGATCAAAGCATCGGATGCCCTCACCTCTCTGTACATTCTAGGCCCTTAACTTGTGCTCTGACCAGCTTGGAAGCCTCACTCAGGAAATTTATCCCCCCCCCCCCCCCCCCCCCCCCCCCCCCCCCCCCCCCCCCCCCCCCCCCCCCCCCCCCCCCCCCCCCCCCCCCCCCCCCCCCCCCCCCCCCCCCCCCCCCCCCCCCCCCCCCCCCCCCCCCCCCCCCCCCCCCCCCCCCCCCCCCCCCCCCCCCCCCCCCCCCCCCCCCCCCCCCCCCCCCCCCCCCCCCCCCCCCCCCCCCCCCCCCCATTTTCCCTCCCCTGCTCCTTACATCTGGAAAATTATAATCTGGCAGCTTACAGTGGAAGCAACTGAAGCCAGTTAGATATTGTCTGACTTTTCCCTCCCCTCTCCTTCTCAGCTTTTTTTCCTTTCAGCACCTCTGGCTTCTTCTTTTCGCTCTCACTTCAGCAGTTTCTCCTCTCTGCATGCTTTTCTCGTCCTTCTCACTTTTCTTTTGAAGTTTTTCTTCGAAGGTGTTTTTGGCAAAGGTGTGAAAGTGAATTTGAATCTCGGTTCTCGCCTTCTTCCTCTACAGTGTCCTTTTCTATTTGAGAAAATCACAAAGGTTTGACATTTTGTGCACGCCTATCATTTAATCTTCTGCTTTTATCATTTCTGTGTTAACAGTTTTGGCTGCTTTTGCTTTGCTCTGCAGTCCAGCTCATCTCATCCAGCCTTGATGAGCTGAGAAACTGCAAACCAGATGACGTGGCATGTTTATGCGTAATGTCAGCAGCAGAAACACGCCACCATCGTCACGTCGTCAGTGCCATCATGGGATTTGATGGTTTTTAGACACTTCACTTGAAGAAACCATCAAACTTCTTAAAAATTGTCTTAGGGTAACAGGGCTTCAGTTTGTATTATTAATATTAATTTAACTTGGCACAATTGGTGGTTTCAGAAAGAAATCCTGGCTTAATGCTTGAAAAGGCTAAACAAACAACCCTGACGTCACCCAAAGTTTGTGACGCCATATTTTGAAGCTCCAAGAGGCACCAACAGCACAGGCGCAGCAGTGAGGTCCAGTTTAACGATTTAAAGCAGCAGAGGTGAAGCTTCGCAGACCCGATTGGCTCTGGCTGCTTGCCCCTCCTTCTAGCATCCAGGTGAATGAGCTATTAAAAAGGGTTAAAGTATCCATAGGGGTCAAAACTATTTTCTGTAACAGGCTGTAAATATGCCCTTCAGTGCTGTAAAATGAGGTATTTTAACACTGCAGCCTGTGGGGATTCCCTTTGGCTTCCAGTGGCGCCCAGAGGATCTGTAGTTTTTGGTACCGTTACCAGCTGGTGGCTTTGGACCACACAGAGACTTTAAACAACGCTGCAGTAACAGAATAACAAAAAATCGGATGTATTTTATCAACGTAACAGAAACATTATTATATTATTGAAGGTCATTTTTTAGAATGTGAATGTAACATATTCACAACATTGTAACGTTGGTCCTGGTCTTTTGTATTATGTCATTTGAAACTTGATACTGTTATTTTGGCTCTGTTTATATCTTTTTACATCTTGTATCTTATTTGTTTAATGTGTTAAAAAAATTGTAAGAACATCAGGAGAGTGATAGGCAATCTCATGTACTTGAACCCTCCCCAAAAACCAAATAACTCTGAATAGAAAGAATTGAATAAAGATGACAAGAAGTGAAGATCAAAGAAATAAATGATTTTACTGGCCACTAACCAAGAGTGGAGCCATATTAATGCCATATGATGCCAATATAGCTATTGTATTAGCAACACCTTAGCATTAGCATTTATTTGGCTAAATAAAGCACAATATTCACTTTTTCCCACCAAATTTTTCACTATTTCCAGTACACAGCATCCATTTTTCCTTTTAAGGTTACTCACTGATTTTTTTTTAAGTAATTAAAATGTTCTGTGCAGCTGCTTTTATGTGAATAGCAATAACAGCAACTTTAAATGTACTTGTGTATATCACTAAATGAATGAATTAAGAAAGGGGAAGAATAATCTAACCAGACGTGACAAAAGGAAAAAAAAAAAAAGCTACGTTATGAAATAATAAGGTAAATGTAACAGTAACAGCATATGCCAGGTTATGTTCAGCATGTGCTCATAACCATCATATTTAATCTGGAAGCCGTAATTGACAGTAATCTGGATGAGTTTATTGGGAATAAAGTGCACACTGGTTACAAACAAGCCCTCCAGGGTGTCACGGGTTTAAAGTGTAACAGCAGCGCATTGTGTCCCTTTAGCCAAAAAACACAGTCAGGTCCATAAATATTTGGGCAGTGATTAAAGTGCAGACTTCCAGCTTTAATTCAAGAGGTTTCACAAAGTGCCGCAGTTTTTTAAACCTGTCGCCTTTATTCAGAAGGTCAAAAGTAACCGGACACGTGCCTGGGCAGCAGTTTGATGGCCTCATTCCTTCATTATTCCCTAACAAATTAAACAGACACAAGAGCCGGAGTTGTATCATTGTCCATATAATTATGGGCCTGACTGTTTACTCAAACTGCAGAAGAAACTGTTGTTGCTTCACATGTTGTGCAGAACAGGACTTTTTATTTCCTGGAAATGAACAATGGTAACAGCTGGATGAAGTTAAGCGCCAAACAAACAGGTTTCTCTCAGGATATATTAAAGACTGAAGTTTTAGCAAAAACTAGAATTCAGCACGAGCGCCTGGAGTCTGTCTTCTATTAACGGTTCCAAGAAAATCACAAGAAAGATTATTTTCTCTCCAACTCAATAAATTCTTCACAAGCCCATACAGCATAAATCGTTAATTTCACCGCTTTTTCTTTTTCCTCCTTTAAAGGCTCTTGAGTATAATCATTATTCATTGTAATTACTCATCTCCCCCTTCCCAGCCAATGGGTCTCTCTCAGCTCCCTCTGCTTTTGTTTGATTTGGCCAATGACCGTGCTGTGAAAGCAATCCTCCCCAGTAAACCCATTCATGGTTGACCACTTTGACTCCCTTAACTACAGCAAAGCAAAGCAGAGCAGCCACATCTGGCAAGCGGTTCTCACATCTGGTTTGTGTATCAGCTCTTTGCACGGCTGTCTGATAGCCTGCCCTGGAGGCACAAGATGCAATACAGACAGAACGGGGAAAGAGAGGCCGGAGAATGGTGTGCTAGATTTTGCTCAGAGGTCAGATACAGAGAGAGGAAATGTCATTCTTTGATTAAAAACACCAGACAAGCCAAACAGCTGTGTGCTTTAACATCTTTCTAGTATTTTAATGCGATGCTGCAGCATCCTGAAAAATAAACCAAATTTAAAGGAGTTTCCTACTAATCATAAAATTAGCCAGAGCAGTGCGATTACATTCATTGTGTTTCACTGTTTATCAGTCTAAACGTTCTCAAATTCATCGTGCAGAATAAAGGGAAACAAGAAGATTACTAAAAATGAAATGCAAAGCAGTGCAGGAATTAATGCAATAAATAACAGATAATAAGACCAAGCAGAGAAAGAGTCTGATAGTGAAGATGATGAAGTGATAACAAGATCCAGATGAGCCACTGTACCAGCTGGATGGGGACTCTTAAAGTTGTGGGTGTGTGGGAGCTTTTGTGGGATTCATATAATGAAATGCTGCCCTCTTGTGTCAAACCTGTATTTTGCCCCCTCTGGTGTTTTATTTTGATGGAATAAAGTGTCTTGATTGACAGTCAAGTAAAAAAAAATCTCCATTTTCAAAATAAATGAATCTATGCTGATGTGTAACTTTTTAAAGCTGCAGTTATCTTTATTTTTAGACTTAAGTATATTCCTAAATTGCCTGCCCCACAAATACGGTTCATTTCTCTCACAGATACATTTGGAGTATTTATTTTTATTTACGCCATGTGTGAAAACCTTTGAGATCTTTGACTGTGATGTCAAATGTAGATTACAGGTGCAGCTTCCTCGGGGACAGCTTCTCAAACTCTTTTCTACCACAGAGGCTGAAATACGGCACTTGTGCAGGCTAAACACACCAAGCCAGGAAGCAGAAATCATCTCAAATTGGTTCTATAAACATGACACTTGAGTCCAGCGGACCTGCGCTGCCTCTCCAGTCACCACTTCAGTATCCAGCAGAACTGAAGTATGAGGTGGATTTACAGCCGACAGCTCTGCCTCTTTCAGCATCTTATGGAAGTCATTACACCAAGATCTGAGAGTAAAAGGAAGCAGCCCATAGTTATGTTCTCCTAAAAAAAATGTGATTGGTGCCTAAGCCTGATTCAGGACTTGGTGGCAACAGTCTAAAGGCCTTTACACATCGAACGCGTAAATTCTGTGTGAATATTTTGTGCATTAAAAAATATTTTTTGCTTCATCAGCAGCTGGTATTGGAGCTGGAACAGCTGATTACTCAGCTGATGGCTCACCAGCAAGCTGATGTCAGCTGGCTGAAGCAGTTAGCTAAAACTGACTGTGTAGGAGTGAGTGGAGGATCTGCTCAGTAGAAGCAGACTAGGATATGACTGATGTAAGACTGGTCAAAGTACTCAAAGCTTTATGACACTGAAGGAATGATGAAACGTGAATAAGCAGAATAACTGTGTATGAATGCCTCTGTGTCCAAAAGCCCAGTCACAGTAAATACAGAGGGATGCTTCTGTGCAGCAGTCTGTGACCTCTGACCTCTGTTATCAATAATGGACTCAGATAATACTCAATTACATGTAAGAGTCTGGCTTTCAGAAACTACTAAAGAATGCATGCATTATCAGCAAAGTTTCAAAAAATTAAAACTTTATTAATACTTCAAGCATTTCCAGAGCAAATGCCATCTTCAAACCAAGCAGCTCCCACTATGCAAACATCAGTGTCATCAGAAAAAAAAGCATTTTAATATTGTAAATTCCATTAAAACACAAATGTGGAATAGCATTGGAGCATCCTTTAGAGTTACAACAATGACTGAATATGAAGTACAAATATGAGCCTTATTTTTGCATTTGTAATTATCCATTCTTCAGGGTCTTTCCTGGTGAAAAAGGTTTGCAGACCCACCACGTCTGTCATGCAGATCCTCCAGCTGCAGTTTGATCTCCTCCCGGCTGCTGTGCCTCCAAAAGCAGGTGCAGAGGTCAGCATGATCCACTCTCATGGAAACCTGCACTATATTTTGCACATTATCTCTAAGCAGTTTTCCATCATACAACAGACTGTACCATCATTTCATGTAAAATGGTAAATAGACTAGTTACTTATATAGTGCTTTTCTACTCTAGCTGAGCACTCAAAGCACTTTATGCAACAGCTGTATTCAACACAGCAGGCCATATTATGCAAGAACACAACTGTTAATGTTCAAGAACATGCCATAATCTCGTGTTTAATCACAAGTGTCCTACTGTGCAAATATCTGATGATGGAGCACTCTCATTTCTCATTTAAGAAATATTTTTCTCCAGATGCTAAGGGGGGCGCTAAGCATTTTACTGAGGGTGCTAAGAGGGATCATTTGTTCTTTCGGTTCTCAACACACACAGACACAAGCTATATTCTTCGGGGTGCTACGAGGGTGCTATGACATTACCAGGGAGAGCTACAGCACCCCCTAGCGCCCCCCTGTTTCAGTCATTTTCTAAAGGTATAAACAAGCTATAAGCTGACAGCTATGTGATGGAGTTTGGCCGTGTAATAACAAGTTAATATACGCAGTTAAACCGCATGAACTCTAACACACTGACTGACAGTGTGTTTGATAAACTGCAGTAATATTAATAAGTGACCGTGTGCGGACGCTAAATCCCGGCCGGTAGCTTAGCTAAACATCGTAAAACGACTAATTCACAAAGTCACAGTAAACAAGCAGAGAGAGCTCAGAGAGCCTACTGCGAGTCTGAAATATTATATTAGTGAGCGGTTTCTCGGTTTTCCCATTAAATACAGCAAAAAAGAAAGAATGAATCGGCACTTGTTTTTCCAAAGTTCTGCCGGTGGGAGGGTCAAATCCGGCTCTCCCATTGGACGCCAAAAGTTTGATTCTCGAAACTGAAACAATAGAGCGATGTGATTGGCCGTGATTTGAGCCCGGAGAAAAGGGGGGGGGGTGGGGGGAGTTGCATGTACGCGTGCGCACGCACGTCGAATATAGAATTTGAACGTCGCACACATCAAAATGATGGAATATGACGTATGAAGGATAAAAGACACTTTCAAATTCGTTTTATCTGCTAAAGCTTTTAATAGAATTCAGACCTCTCAGGAGATGCAAAGACTTTTCGTGGCTGCAAGAATCAAACACTTGGACATAACCTGGAAGACGTGCATCTATCAGTTGTACAAAACTGACTACATTTCTGGAAGAGCTGAAATATTGTGGAAAACTTATATTTACACAACCAGAATAAGGTAAAACAAACAAAACAAGCTGCACATTTTGTCATCAGCATATTTTTATAGATTAATTTTATTCTTAATGAAGAGTTCTGTGTTATCCTGAGGACATGATAAAAATAACATTCATCACATTGCTGTATGGTAATATTTATAATTGAATTGTTAATAATGTTAATATATCACATATATGTATATTATCTGATCGAGTTGATGCAGCCAGCTTTTAAATTTGGTTAACAGTGATTATTTCCCATTGCAGAAATTTTTGCTGATGTGTCATGAATACCTAAAAATCTAATTGTCTTTCTAGATATCAGAAGAAATGAGAGAACTGGTTTGCAGTCATTTAAAGCTGCCTGTGGTGGCCCTGGAAGACTTTGAGAAAGTCGTCACACCCTATGTGCAAGATATTTCACACGAGTAAGTCATAAGTTTACAGTGATCAAGCAAACAAGTAGCAGATCATTATCACTAAATATACACATGCATGTGCTGGTTAAAGGTTTGTTTTTGCTCAACCACATTTGTCTGTTTTTTTTGTTTCAGTGAGTGGATATATCTGGATGCCTATGATAGTGGATCAGAAGTCAGCATTCTGCTGGCCGACATGTGTCATGCAGTTATCGGTGAAATTAGCGCCTTGATCCTGCAGGGTGTAGAGCCTCAGGCTCTTGCCTCGAAACACTATCATTCAAGTGGTGATGATGGAACTGTCCAGGATGGGAGCAGTCACTGCAGAGTGACGGAGCAGGATGTTCAAGCCTGCTTTAGGAACAGCCTTCATTGCTATTTTGGTGAAGCCCTGGATGTAGCAGAGGAAAGCTCCCACAACTTGGATCAATTAGTGAGATTGTTCTCAGCAGAGATTACTAAAACTGTAAACTCATCGCTGGCTCAACTCACATGGTCAGCTTTTGTCTTTAACATTTATGACTCGGTAACAGCAGAATGCATTTTACCAATTGTCCATAATGTAGGGGAAATGTTTAAATACATGTTGGATGGCTGTAAAAGAATGGAGGATGAGTCATGTGACGAGGTGGCATGCCCGCGCTGTAACTGCGAGGTGTGCTGGCGTTTTGACTCTCAGGATGCTAAAAGCGCTGGGCAGGACAGCACAGAAACGTTAGAAAGAAGTGACTCTTCATCAGAGAGTTCAGACCACACGAATGATTTGACTCCTGAGCGAGCTCCACAGTTTTCTGATTACTCAGAATCATATCACTTCGTAAGTTCTTCATCACATCCGCCATGTCCTGAGGTCCTGATCAATGAGACCTTTCTTACTGTGGTTCTTGCAAAGTTGGTTGACCACATTGCTGCTAAAACCAGAGCATCCATACTAAACATGGATCTTGATCAATTAGTGCATGCTGTAACAAGGAGGACTAGAGGCACGATGTTTTTTACTCTCCCAAAAAGGGCTGACAGCCTGCACATCTCCATCTACAAAAAACTGTGCAAGAAATTTAGATCAAAATACGTGCTGCAGGCTATCATGGAATCGGGCGATGAAGCTTTTGAGTTCGCTGTTTCTGTGACTTTAATGTCACTGCTCCAAAATCTAAGAGCACCAAGAAAAGATGGAACCCCTTTCAATCCTGGGAACCTTTCTCCAGTTCCTGAGATTCAAACTCCAGAACCTGACGGTGAAGAAAGCAGTGGAAAGCTTCTCCACTTCCTGAGAGTCAGACACCAGAACCTGACAGTGAAGAAAAGAGAGAACAAACATCGCCCTCACCTCCAAAAAGATCACTGGGCAGAACTATCAAGGAGACGCTTTCACGCTGGGCTTCTAATGTTGTGAATTTCATTAATGACGGCCTGGACAGTGAAATTCACAGATTGACTTTTCAGTCACAACACTGGTTTGGACAAACCCTCTTCTTTAAAATTCTTACTGAAAAATGATCACAGGCTGATTTTTCAAGATATAAAAAAAAAAAAATACAATATAGGGTTTGTTAAAATACTTTTGATAAATTTAAATTGACAAACCAGAAGTCAGCTCTGCTTGTCAAGCTTACCAATTTAAAACAAGACATCCATCTTTTCAAAAGAGTTGGGAAATTATAGGATAATAGGACATAATCTACAATTTTGTGTCTAAAAAGTTTTACACTTTTTTAGTGAGAGTACCAACTTTTCTCACACCCCCAACCAGTCGCGGCAGATGACTGCCCCCTCCCTGAGCCCGGTTCTGCCGAAGGTTTCTTCCTGTTTAAGGGAGAGTTTTTCCTTCCCACTGTCGCCAAGTGCTCGCTCACAGGGGGTCGTTTGATTGTTGGGTCCTTTGCCTGATAATATAAAGGTTTAATTTGATGCTGTGACTGGTACTGTGTGTATACACTAGGGATGTGCCGATCCGATATTCAGTATCGGTCCGATACTGGCCTAAATTACTGGATCGGATATCGGAAAGAAATAAAAAAATGTAATCCGATAATTAAATAACGTTTCGCTCACATTAGCTGCATACAGGGCTCAGTCGTCTTCTTGTTCTTGTGGGTTTGTGATTGACCAAACCAGCTTAGAGCTGCATTACCGCCACCCTACTGGAATGGAGTGGTATGGGAGGACCAAAACTGACATAATCAGAAATAAAAGCAGAGAATATATATATAGTGTATATATCTTGTTTTTCCTTTTCCTTATACATGCATTTTCATCAAGAAATGTAAATATAGTGTTTTTCCTTTTCTTTACACACACGTTTTCATCAAGAAATGTATAAATTTTCTTTTTCCTTTTCCTTACACATGCATTTCATCAGGAAATGTATATATTTGTTTTGCCTTTTCCTTATACAGCCTTTGTTCTTTTTACATTTCCTCGTCGCTTTTCCTTTACCACATTTAAGATTTAAGATTAAGATAGTGTTTATTTGTCACATGCACAGTTATACACAGTACAATGCACAGTGAACTGTATTTTGTACCTGCAACCATATATACACACACATATAATAAGAAGAAGAATAATAATAAAAAAGTAATTCACACTATACACTATACTCTATATACTATACACTATGCACACTTTTACGTGGAATTATTGATTATAAATTATAGATTATAAATTATAATTACACTGTGCAATAATGGTCCAGTTAGGGCTCAGAGTGAGCAGACGGATGGCTTGTGGGTTTAAAAACTCTTCTTCAACCTTTCAGTCTTAGCCCTCAGGCAGCGGTAACGCCGGCCTGATGGGATCCGGGAGAAGAGAGAGTGTCCGGGGTGGCTGGGCTGTTTTAGGATCTTCATGGCCCTCAGCCTGCACTGCTTGGTGTAATGTCCTGCAGGTTGGGGAGGGTGGTTCTGATGGTCCGTCCGCTGAACGAACCACCTTTTTAGGGCCATGAAGTCCTGGTTGGTTGCAGTTTCCATCCAGGTGGTGATGCTCCCACGCATGATGCTCTCGATGGTGCAGGTTGTAAAGTTCTGAGCACCTTGAGTGGGAGCTTGAAGTCTCTCAGCCGCCTGAGGAGGTAGAGACGCTGTCTGGCCTTCTTCACAGTGATGTTTATGTGATGAGTCCAGGGACCGGTCCTGTGAGATGGTCACTCCCAGGTATTTGAAAGTGTCCACTCTTTCCACCCAGCACCACTGATGACAAGTGGATGGTAGTCCCTCTGCTGCTTCCTGCTGAAGTCCACAATCAGTTCCTTTGTTTTGTGACGTGAGCAGGAGGTTGGTTCTCCTGGCACCAGTTCTCCAGGCGGGAGACCTCTCTCCTGTAGGCTGTCTCCTCATTGTGAGAGATTAGTCCCACAACAGCAGTGTCGTCAGCAAACTGATGATGACGTTGGACTCTGACGTGGCCTCGCAGTCATGGGTGTACAGTGAGTACAGCAGAGGGCTGAGCACACAGCCTTGGGGGGATCCAGTGTTGAGGGTGAGGGAGGATGAGGTGAGGTGACCCACTCGTACCACCTTGTGGTCTGCTGGTCAGGAAGCTGTGAACCCACCTGCACAGGATGGGCCCAGGCCCAGGTCCAGCAGCTTAGAGACCAGCCTGGAGGGAACTATGGTGTTGAATGCTGAGCTGTAATCTACAAACAGCACTCTCACATAGTTCCCCTTACCAGTGTCTATGTGTGAAAGGGTCTTGTGGAGGAGGAAGGATATGGCGTCATCTGTGGATCTGTCTGGCCGGTATGCAAACTGTAGTGGATCGAGGGTGGGGGGGCAGTGAGGAGGTGATGAATGTCTTGATGAGTCTCTCAAAACACTTCATCACCACAGAGGTGAGTGCTATGGGCCTGAAGTCATTGGGGCTGCTGGGGTGTGGTTTCTTTGGGACAGGGACTATGATGGCCTTTTTAAAGCAGGTGGGAATCACACACAGTTTCAGTGAGAGGTTGAATATCAGTGTAAACACCGGTGCCAGCTGGTCCGCGCAGGTCTTAAGGACACGTCCACTAATACCGTCTGGTCCAGCCGCTTTCCTGGTGTTACACGTCTAAACGCCCTCCTCACGTCGCGCTCCGTCACAGTGAGTGTCTCCGCCCCTCCGGCCCGGGAGTGCAGCGGGCTGTCGGCTTCCCGACTCAAAGCGCGCAAAGAAGATGTTGAGTTCATCAGCCAGAGAAGCGTCGGCACTCACCGGGGGTGTGTGTGGTGCTTTGTAGTCCGTGATGGTGCGTAGTCCCTGCCACAGTCCCCTGGAGTCAGACTGTTGTAGTTGCTGTTCCAGTCTGCGGCCGTAGCAATGTTTGCCTCTTTCACCGCTCTGCGGACGTTGTATGATGCAACCTTGTAGTCCTCCATGTTCCCAGAGGCGAGGCCGGAGTTGTAGGCAACGGTGCGGGACCTCAGGGCGTCGCGGACAGATTTATCCACCCACGGCTTCTGGTTGGAAAAGTCCTGATGGTCCTCCTAAGTGAAGTGTCATCAACAACTTCCCAATAAATCCCACAACAGTTTCCGTAAACTCCTCGATGTCTCCGCCCGCGCTGCTGCGAACATGTCCCAGTCGGTTGAATCCAACGCACCCTGCAGAGCGGCCTCTGTTCGATCAGACCACCGTGCACTTCTCTCACAGCAGGGGGTTCCTGCCTGAGCCGTGTTTGTATTTCGGCATAAGAAGGACAGAGGTGTGGTCAGACTTCCCAAAGGCGGAAGAGGCTTTGCTTTGTAGCCCTCTTTGAATGGAGAGTAGCAGTGTCTAGGGTCCTCTCTCTCTGGTGGGGCAGTCTATGTGTTGAATAAACTCCGGTATCACCTTTTTCAAGTTTGCACTGTTAAAGTCCCGGCTACGATGAGAGCGCATCACGCTGGTTAGCCTGATAGGTGGAAATAGCCTCATGTAGCTCGGATAGTGCAGTGTTTGTGTCCGCTGAGGTGGAATATAGACGGCGCTGAAGATGACCGAAGTGAACTCGCGGGGCAGGTAGTGGGGGGCTGCATTTCAGGGTTAGGAGCTCCAGGTTAGGTGAACATGATGTTTCAGAGGGACAACATTCTACTGTCACACCAGTTGTTATTAATATTAGGCACACACTCCTCCTCTGATTTTCCAGACTCACCTCGTTCTGTCCGTGCGATGAACACTGAAGAACTCCGACGGCTGTACGGCGTGGTCCGGTAAGATGGGGGTCAGCCATGTCTCCGTGAGACAGATGATGCTTGCAGTCCCTTCTGTCCTCTGAAACTGTTATCCTGGCCCTGAGTTGGTCCAGCTTGTTATCCAGGACTGGACATAGCCAACAGGATGCTCGGCAGTGGCGTTTGGTGCGCTCTGCGCCTCAGCCTCTCTATTACGCCGGCTCTTTTCCCTCGGGCCTTGTCCGTGACCTGGGTTGCTCCGCGTCCTTTGTTGAGCTGGCCCACTGGAAACGCAGGATCTCCTGGGGCCAAGCGGGTCAGGAGAAAAAGGTGTCAGAATACAGCCAGAGTGCTGTATTCTGATATTAAAAAGAGTCTGTCTGTCATACGTGATATGACACAGAGCAGGCGGAATTATAAAGTCCAAAATTAGAGCTAAACCTAATATTACAAACAAAGCGTAGGAGCAGGTACGACGGCTGCTGACCTCACCGGCGCCATCTTGTTATTCTTGTTATGTATTCTGCCTGCTCTTTTCCCTTTACCGCTCGTATTTCTGCTTGCTCTTTTTCCTTTTCCGTATGCATTTCTGCCTCATTATGCAAATGAGGAGGGTTGTCTTCTTGCTCCAGCTCCTCTACTATTGGTCAATAAACAGGAAGGACCAGGATCCATGTGCAGATCGATTGTGCATGCCTGCGCCTTTGGCCATATATCTATGGCCATGGAGTTTACACAGTCTAATATGGTTTTAGGATATACTATGACATGCAGACAAGTTTTCACGAACAACACGTTCACAACTGGACAAGGCTACAAATTCTTCATTGAACATTGAACACAGGTACGTGTCTTTGTCTTTTCTAGCTGTTAATTAATAGACTAGGATAGCATTAGTCAATTGTTTGCTAGCTAACATTACGTGACCTTTCTGTTTTGCAAATAGAACATCTTTAGGCTCTAATCTTGATTAGATCCTTATAGTATAGACTAGGGTTGCCGCCCGTCACGGAAAATACGCAATCGTTTGTTATTTGGAAGTTAAATGTGGTTTCCCGGTGCTGCCTGAGCGTCCTGCAGTTTCGGTTGCCTACAGACAGACACCTGCGCATTTTTTTACTGTCCACCCGCTACTGCACCACGTCCTAAGAAATTAAACTCTTGCAAGATACAGACGTGAGTAGGAAGATGCTCATCCCAGGCTGAACAGCTTCAGCGAGGATGAAAGGTGCACAGTGAGCCGTCTGATGTCAGGAGATAAACACTGCAGACAAATAAGAACCTAGAAGACCCAGGCAGCAGTCACATTCATTCATCCCCCAATCATCTAAATGGCTATTTGAAGAACAAGTTATGCTAATAGATTAACAGTAATAAATAAATATTGTCAAAACATATATATAGCCCCCAGCTATTCAAAGATGGTAATGCATTTCTAACATAAGAGTGAATAGTATGTATGTAATAGTATGTACTGCCTTTTCATATATGCCCTCTATATTATCTTTATAATAAAATTTACTATTAAAATTTGCAGCAGCTTGAACTATTAAAGGAGTTATTTTTGCATTACAAACATGTACAGGGAGGTGATTAGTGTGACTGTCATAGTTTGCAAGGTCACATGACATAATGAAATCTATGTTAAATTGACAGTATCTCACTTTGCAGGTCCTCTTCCAGATCCTCACATCATGGCCAGCAGGGAGAAACCGAAGGACACACGTCCACAACCAGGGATATGCAAGCTGCTGCATGGAGTTGAAGGGGATGAGGAGCTTATCCTCTCAATGAGACAGAGACTTGATCATTTCTATCATGACATCTACATGGATGTCTTCTTCAGTTGAAAAACCCTGAGGAATTTATTTAGTTAATGTTGAAATGCAATTGATATGCCTTTCATAAATACATTTTCTCTGCCAATGCAAAATGGACCTAAATTGTGTATGTACTAATATATATATTTTTTACCATCACTGCTCCATGTACAGTGTTTAATATAATTAATAAATGTTTGCAAGAAACTGCCACAAACCTTGTTTCTTTGTTCCACAATGGAAGCTTTAATTTGAGCATTTTTTCTCCTCCATGTGCTCCATTGCCAAATGTGTAAAATGTACAAAAATATGCAATTTAATGTAAAAGATGTACATATGCATATCACTCAAGACAAGCTATTTACAAACATTTTACAGAATTCTTCACATCAATTCATTCATTAATAGCTATTTTTTTAAAAAGCACAGGTAGATGTACAGAGAGATTTGATTTCCAACACAGCTGCTTGCAGTAATGAATGTTCATCCAAGAAGTGTGAGTTGTAGGGAGGCTCTGACCTGGTTTGTCTCCTTTCAGACACTGTCACACACTGTCTTCCTCCACAAAGGATTTTAAAACTTGGCCCTCATCTCTCCTGATCGCTCTCCCTCAACAGACACGTATTTCTGTGTCCACTGGAAAATCGTGGAAACTCAAATACCACTAGTTTTTTGTTCATTATTGGAACAGCATGGCACACTGTAGTAACATCTTGATGACTGACATGCTTGTTAGGTGGGCTGCTGCTGAGAAAGATGGACACAAGAAGAAGGCAAAAAGAAAATTATGAATCACATCAGAACATGGAAATGGTTTGGCATATAGCTTTCAGGTCAATATTTAAAACACTATTCTAAACAACAGTGTTGGAAGATGTCACTGATTTTTACATTAATATAGAAAGTAAACCTTTTAACATTACAGCACTGACAGGCAGCAGTATATATTTTAGCTACCTGTGGCTAAAGTTGATGTTAGCTTACTTTCCAATCAGAGATTGTTTCTTTTATACGCAGATACAGAATGATAAAATGACAATGCTGGATAACATTACCACTGCTAACTAACAAGTACTGTTATTGTTAACCTTACCTTTCGCTATATCATAAAGATGATGAGCATCCGTGAATTTTCCAGGTCTGTCTCAGACAATTGCAGAAGAATTAAGTCACCTTGCTAGCTTAACTGAAAGCAATACTGTCAGTGATGACTATTTATTGTTTAGTGTAGATATTTTTGAATGAGGGCTACTGCATTTAGCTGCAGACACGGATAATGAAGCTGACCCATTAGTTCTCCAGATTTTGGAGGAGGTGGCGTGTCGCTTGCACAAGTCTGTACCACACAAGAACTGCTGGGAGACCTGGATATTTGCTGCCCGCTGATGCCTTGGAGTCGTTTTTGCTTGCGAGTGTGTCAGTTACGGATATTGCCGAACTTTTCGGGGCTGCTAAACTGAAGTCAAAGGCGCAGGCATGCACAATCGATCTGCAATGGATCCTGCTCCTTCCTGTTTATTGACCAATAGTAGAGGAGCTGGAGCAAGAAGACAACCCTCTCATTTGCATAATGAGGCAGAAATGCATACGGAAAAGGGAAAAGAGCAGGCAGAAATACGTGCGGTAAAGGGAAAAGAGCAGGCAGAAATACATGTGGTAAAGGAAAAAGAGCAGGCAGAAATACATGTGGTAAAGGAAAAGCGGACGAGGAAATGTAAAAAGAACAAGGCTTGTATAAGGAAAAGGCAAAACAAATATATACATTTCCTGATGAAAATGCATGTGTAAGGAAAAGGAAAAAGAAAATTTATATATTTCTTGATGAAAACGCGTGTATAAGGAAAAGGAAAAACAAGATATATACACTATATATATATTTCTGCTTTATTTCTGATTATGTCAGTTTTGGTCCTCCATAGAAGTGGGGGATCAGGAGGTAGAAAACAGCCCCCTCAGATCCTCCGTCGCTGCGATGGATTCCCTTTGACACTGAGCGATCATCGCTGACATGTTTTTTCTGCTTCCACGCTCTCTGCCTTGTTGTGTGTTGTGCTCGCTGTGCTGAGAATCAGCTGTTATTTTTTTCTCTACTTCAGCTCCCGGACATACTGCTAGCAAGCGCAGCTATTAGCACTGGTGACTGTCCGGTACCGGAAGGACCCCTTCCCCGTCAAAAATATTTTTGATACTTTAATCCCTGGTTTGTGACTAAATATAGACCTGCAGTAGAAACGTATTTAGGAGAATGCTTGTAAAATATAAAGCATTACAAGATTGCGCTCACGCAGCCCCTAGTTTTTCACGTGAACATTGATGAAGCACAGCAGCAGTCAGCTGATTACGTGCAGTCTGTCTGCACAAGCGGAAAGAGGCGGAGCCGGCGCGCTCAGATGGAGCAGAAGGAAATGTTTTTCTTTTTTTTTTTTTTTTTTTTTTTTTTATTAAACAGCGTTCAAGAACAATACAATAACAGTATAAAACAACTTCAGAATACAAACTCTCATAGAGGATAACAAGCTAGGGGTATGCAATAGTAATGAATTGAATAATAAAGAGAGAACCAAACAAATATAGACTTAGAACAGAAAATTTTCAGCTATCTGTTGTGAGATGATTCTAGCAGTTTTCCATTTTTTGATCTTACATATCGATGAATAATATAATTTAAATTCGTTCATGAAACAGGAAAAGGAGGGCTTATTACCTTTCCATTTATTACAATGAATGTGGTATTTGGCTAAAAGAACAATTATATTTATAGCATCAGAGAAGGCTGGATTTAAGTTTTCCACATAAAATAAAATAGAATTAACATCAAATGAAGGAACGTTAAGTTTGAGATTAATCCAGTTCCCAATGTCAGTCCAAAAACTCTGTGAATATTCACATAAAACAAACAAATGTTCAAGAGATTCCTCTGCTGATTTACAAAAAACATAACTCAACATCAAATTTAAATCTTCTTTCAAGAAACATAGATACAGGATATATTTTATTAATGATTTTAAAATGGGTTTCTTTCACTTTAGGGGCTATAGGCCATTTAACAAACTTGGAATGAGCAAAAATCCTGGTTTTTTCATTTGCCTTAGGATGCATCTTAAAGGAACCTCTATTATAGTCAAAATAAATCTTTTGTCTTATACCATCATTAATAACCTTCTTGTTACATTTAAAGTCAACTAGGGCACATTCATTTATCTTTAATGTGGGCATCGAAAAGGTCACTTTTGAATACCTAATAACATTTTGGATTAACTGAATCAATGCTAAAGGAATCGCTTTAGACACCTTTTCAAAATCTTTGTAATGGCAATCAAGATTAAATTTCCTAACAAAAGCTAAGTAGTCTATTGGCTCTCCACAACAATCTAACATATCGTTTACAAAGATAACTCCTTTTTCATGCCAGTCTTTCCTAAATAATGATTTCCTACCAACAGTAATTGTCCTATTATTCCATAAAATGGATCCGTGGGGTGAAAAGTTATGCTGAAATATCATTTTCCAGAAGTGGAGAGTTTGTTTATGATAGTTAGATAGCTTGACTGGGATTTTACTAATCTCAAAATCACATTTTAAAAGAAATTCAATTCCTCCAAGTTGCTTAAAAAGAGAATTTGGAATATGAAACCACAATGAATTTTGCTGCAGAATAAATGTTTTAAGCCATTGATCCTAGATGCACAAACATGGCCTCAAAGTCTAATGCATTAATGCCACCGTTCTCATATTTTTTAACTAACTGGATCTTTTAATATAATGTGTTTTATTTGTTCCACAAAAACTGAAAATAACGGAGTTAGCTTTTCTCATATTTTGAGGTGATATATACTAGAATTACACTGATAAATGACCCTGGAAATACCATGCTTGCTTTAACTAATAAACTTCTCCCAAAAATAGTCAAATCCCTTGTCAACCAACGGCTAAGATTTTTTTTAATTTTTATTAGGCAATCTGAGATGTTAACATCTTCTCTTCTTATTAGATTTTTTGATAATAATATGCCCAAATATTTCACTTCATTTTCGACCCTAATTGATGAAATGTTTTTATGTGTACAGTTATGAATGGGTAAAATCTCACATTTTTTGATGTTAAGTCCTAACCCTGAAGCTTTGGAAAATGTTGAGATTACATTGAGGGCTTTTTCAACCATTGAATAGTTTTTAAGAAACAAAGCTGTATCGTCCGCAAACTGGCTAATCTTAAATTCTCTATCAAAAATGTTTATTCCTTGTAACTCCGGACTATTATACATTTTTAAGGCTAACAATTGAGTAGTGAGGATGAACAATTTTGGGGAAATAGGGCAACCCTGGCGAATGCCTCGTTTGATCTTAAATCTAGAGCTAAGTCCTGGGTTTAAGGAGACTGAACTATAAATATCACTGTAAAACATCTCAATTAGTCTACAAAAATAATCTCCGAAACCCAAAAATTTTAGAGCATCTAATAAAAAGGCATGTTCAATAGTATCAAATGCCTTGTAAAAATCTAAGAACAGTATAAGGCAATCGCTGTCAATAAAATCACGGTAATCTAACATGTCAAGAATCAATCTTATATGATTTTGTATGCTTCTTCCTTTAACAAAGGCTGATTGACATTCATCAATTATGTCTTTTAGTCCACTATTCAGACGCTCAGCAAAAACATGAGCTAATATTTTATAATCAGTACAGAGCAAAGTGATGGGTCTCCAGTTGTCCAAAGATGTTAGATCTTTATTTGGTTTTGGAATTAAGGTAATAATGCCTTGCTTCATTGTATTAGAAAGATTACCCGTTTGGATACATTCTAAAAAGGCTTTGAATAGCATCTCTCTAATATCTTTCCAGAAAAACCTGTAAAATTCAGTTGTTAACCCATCCAAACCAGGCGACTTTCCTGTGGACATCTTCAAAATAGCCTTGTCTATCTCCTCAATTGTAATCTGTTTTTCCATGAATTGTTTAAAGTCTATATCAATTATTCTATTAAATTCCCTTATATCATTTAAAAATTTGGAGCAGTCTGTTTTTGAATAGTTAGATTTATATAGGTTGCAGTAAAAGCGATGTATTTCTTTATTGATTTGACTGACGTCTTCAGAAACAGATCCATTTATGTTTAATTTAGTAATTTTCTTTTTTAGCTGTCTATGTTTTTCAAGGTTAAAAAAATAAGTTGTATTTTTCTCCCCTTCTTCAATCCAGTGGGCTCGGGAGCGTACAAAGGCCCCTTTGGCTTTTTCCAGATATAGGGTATCCAGTTCATTCTGCAACTTACTTAATTCAACACATTCTTCAGCTGACAAATCAGTTTTTCCACAGAGATTATTAATATTGGTGACAATATCAAGTTGTCTTTGTTTTTTAAACTTAGACAGTTTTTTACTTGTATGAATTGCCGTTTCTCGTATCCTAAACTTCAGCCATTCCCATTTGCTTACAGATGACATTTCCAAGGTATCAATATACGCAATTAATTGTCTAATATCTTTGCAAAATTTGGAATTCTCCAATAAAGTATTATTAA
Organism: Archocentrus centrarchus; assembly: GCF_007364275.1. Lineage (NCBI taxonomy): Eukaryota > Metazoa > Chordata > Actinopteri > Cichliformes > Cichlidae > Archocentrus > Archocentrus centrarchus. The sequence continues at coordinate 26,728,518 of NC_044367.1, read as the reverse complement.
ATTTTCCAGATATGAGAGGGACCAGAAATGTGCCTTGAGAGTAAAAAGCATACAGATATAATACAATGGTCTGTTAAGGTGAAGCAGAGATATCACACTTGTTAATATAGTTTACCAAGGAAGCAGATATGAGCCAGTAGTCTATTCTAGAGCTTACACCATTACCAGAGGCATGAAACCAGGAAAAAACTTAGAGATCCAGGATTTTTAACCCTCCAATAATCAATCAAATTGGCACTATTCATTAACTGGGCAAGCAGGTCATCATACTTGTGATATTTAACCTTAGGTGGATTTCTGTCTAACCAAAGATCAGGCACCAAATTAAAATCACCACCAACTATAATTTTGGTCAGTTGAATAAGCATGCATACTATCTGTAATATGTTTGCATAAGTCAGAAATTAACATCTTGTTTTTCCTCTTTCATTGTAGCCATAAACACACACTAAAATAAAGTTTTCATCATTGATTTCTGTTATTACAATCAACCAGTGCCCATTTATGTCGCTTGTATGATCAATAACTTTACCAGGAAATCTATTAAACAAATCATGACACCAGCTGAGTGAGATGTACCATGACTAACAAAAATTGAATCACCCCATTGTAACTTCCAAAAATTAACATCGTCTTCCCCAGAATGGGTTTCTTGTAAAAAAACACAATTAGCCTTTTGTTCCTTGCAAAAAAGAAAAAACCGCTTTGCGCTTCACATTGTTTTAAGCCCCCTAGCATTTAAAGAATAAAAAGATAATATGTCTGAAATGTTTAGATCTAGAAAACAGAGCCAAAAGATGCGCAGGAATGAGAGTTTGTCCTTTATACAATCAGGGCAAGGTGCAATTTTACCATAAACTCGTCAGGTGAGGCAGATGATAAACCGTCAAACAGGGAAGCTCTGGCTACTAAGGGTCGACTCTCTGATTGTTAATCAGTGCATATCCCTCCTTCAGGAAAGCTCTCTGCCCTCTCTCTCTGGCTTCCCGTACTCTCGGCCATAACTTCTTACGAGCTTCTCTGTCTTCTTTGGAAAAATCTTCCTTAAATTGGATATGCAGCTCCTGACAGACCCTGGCAATCTCTGGATCGCTTCCACACATCATCTCGAATCATCCTCGCCACAAACTGGATTATTACTGAACGTGGAGCGTTGTTGAAGTGGCGGGGTCTCTTTTCTTACCCAGGCGATGCACAGTGTCGACCGACCCGCGAAGCTGTTCCACTGAGACGGGCACCACTCGGGTTAAAATGCCAATGACAACCTCTCTTATATCTTCTCCGTCTTTTTCAGCCAGACCGTTAATCCTCAGGTTCCATCTCCTTTATAACGAGCTTGCTCAGACACAGACTCCTTAAGTAGCTTGTTTTCCTCTTCAAGTTTGCTGATCTTTCCCTGTAGAGCTTCAATGTTTTGCCTGTTCTCAATAATTGCAACAGTGTTCTCCTCAATTCTTTTTTCAAACTTTAGCAAAAGTTCAGTCTGGGTATCCATTTTCGCAGTCAGTGAGTTCACCGCCTGCAGAATCGTCTCGCCAATACAATCTCCGTGAGGGTTTCGGTTATCTTTCTTGTGCTTTTTGGGGTGAGGAGGTTTAATTGGAGTGTGTACCTGGTTGATCTTATCAGCCTTGGACATCTGCTCATCTGTCTCAATGTCTGTAGCCTCGCTGAGTCCGTCATCCCCAGCTCCGAGGGGGCAGCCATGTCGTAGTCGTGATCCTCCATTACTACCAACCGTATTCAGTAACTTGACAAAAGAACTTAGAAACTTGTTTCTTTACAAAAATGTCGGCAAACTTTAAGAAGCAGTCAAACTACTCACTTTATGCGGCAAAATGCACAAAAATGAAGATTCAAGGACTAAAAGAAAACTATATACATCAGGGCCTGCAAAATGCAACCGCTCATTCCGCCATCTTGGATCCTCCCCCTTTCAGGAAATGTTTTTCTAGTGTCCAAAAGAAGCCTTTTCGTCCCTGTAACCTCCATTAAACCTTTACTGGGAAACAGCTGGAGGTCCTTCATCAACCACCTGATCAGTAAGTGAAGAAACGAGAACTTTGTAGCTGCTCCATCCACCCTGTTTGTTTCACACAGGGAAAAACTGCAGTACGGAAGTTAAAATATGCAGATGAACTGTTAATATGAAAAAAGTATTTCTTATCCAGTTACTTGGGTAATCAATATAAATAGAATACACAATTGCTAAAATAATCGATAGTTGCAGCCCTACTGAAATTTGCAACATGCCATAAGCATCACCTTCTCACACAGAAGCAACAGGATTCAGGTGATAGTCATTGTTGTAAGTAAAGTTTATTTATAGCATTTTTCACAGACAGAAAAGCACTGTACAATAATTAAAACACAATATCACCCCCCCCCCCACCCCCAAAAAACACTATGTTAAAAACATAATAACATTACCATATTAAAATCCTTTGGTACCTACAATAGAACAAGTCCACCAGACCATATTTTTACATTTTTACATGCTGTAGTGCCATTTTTTGGACTATTTCAACTTTCTATACATCAATAGAATCCTTACATCCCAAATTTTAATAATATGTATGAAATAAATCCATAACAACTACAGAAATTAGCTAAAAAGTGCACTAATCCACAAAAAAATAATCGTTTTTTCATTTTTACATATTTTTCTAGATAAATAAAATCCATAGCTGTATCCCTCAAAATTGTAAATGAGAAAAAGATGCACAGAGGTCTTTCAAACTACAGAAAATTTATTTGGAGTGCATCCATAACTTCATTCTGGAGATACACTAATTTTTATAAACTGTAGCAAAAACGAAAAATGCAATATTATGAACAATTTGCAAAAAGACAGCATGTATATCAAAAATAAACTATTTACAAAAGTGCAATCAAATTTTTAACTGTCCCAGGAATTCATAAAAAGAAAGGCATTGTTAAAACTTTCCATTTCATTAGCACCAGTGGAGCTGTGATAGATTATTGAGATTACACTGTGTTCCAAATTATTATGCAAGTAATATTGTCTCTGATTTTCCAAAAGTACCTATATGAATTGCAGTCATTGTAATTTTCCATCAACTATTAGAGTACAATTTAAAGGTTTTTGAACAAACTGCCAATGATAACAGTATATTTAAAAAAAAATAAAACACTCAAAATGTGCCCAAAATGCATGTTCCAAATTATTATGCACAGCAGAGTTTTCAACCGTTTCATTTTTAGAAAGAAAAAAAAAAAAAAGGTAATTTGTGAAATTATAAGCATTAGCAGGTTATTACAAACTGAAATCAAACAGTTTTCAAGTCAAAACTTTGTTCTGGGTGATGTTACATTTGCACATAGGACCCCTTGTTTGAAAGGAGCTTCTGAACTCTCTCGTCCATTGAATTTGTCAGGTTTTGGATGGTATCTGCTTCTATTGTTTTGCATGAGGACAGAATACCCTCCCAGAGCTGTTGCTTAGATGTGAACTTCCTCCCGCCATCATAGACAACTCCTTTTGATGATGCTCCAGAGGTTCTCAGTGGGATTGAGGTCAGGGGAGCATGGGGGCCACACCATAAGTTTGTCCCCTTTTATGCCCATAGCAGCCAGAGATGCAGATGTGTTTTTTGCAGCATGAGACGGTGCATTATCATGCATGAAAACGATCTTGCTGCGGAATGCACGGTTCTTCTTCTTGAACCATGGCAGGAAGTGCTGTTTGAGAAACTCCACATACATTATGGAGGTCATCTTTACCCCTTCAGGGATCCTAAAGGGGCCGACAATCTCTCTCCCCATGATTCTCCCCAAAACATTACTCCACCTCCTCCTTGTTGGCGCCGTAGCCTTGTTTGCATGGGGTGTCCATCAACCAGCCATCCTCCCCTCCATCCATCTGGACCATTGAGCGGTGCACGGCACTCATCGGTGAACAAAACAGTTTTGAAGTCAGTCTTCATGTATTGTTTGGCCCACTGGAGCCGTTACTGCTTGTGGGCAGTGGATAGAGGAGGGCGACAGGATAGCTTACGCACAGCTGCAAACCTCTGAAGGACCCTGCATCTTGTTGTTCGGGGGACGTTGGAGGCACCAGCAGTTTCAAAAACGTGTCTGCTGCTATGACAAGGCATTTTTGCAGCTGCTCTTTTAACCTGACGTAATTGCCTGTTAGAAAGAGTCCTCAATTTTCCCTTATCAGCACGCACACGTGTGTGCTCTGAATCAGCTACATACTTCTTGATTGTGCGATGATCACGATGAAGTGTCTTGGCAATGTTGATTGTAGTCATGCCTTGACCTAAACACTCCACAATTTGTTGCTTCTCAGCAGCCGACATCCTTTTTCTTTCCCATTTTGGCTGAAAAGTAGGCTGCTCAATAATGTGGGACAGCCTTCTTAAGTAGTCTTGCCTTTATTGGACACACCTGCCAACTAAGTTAGCACAGGTGTCTGCAATTGCTTTCAGTGATATGAAGAGCCCTGACACACCTCACCATCAATGGGTTTAACTGACAACAAAAAAATCTTACCTTATCACTCCTCAACACTTTTTGCATAATAATTTGGAACACAGTGTTAAGGGGTTAAAGAAAAGAATAAAATAAGTCAGAAACCAGGAAAGCCTGGTTAAACAGAAAAGTTTTCAACTATTTTTTAAATGATGCCACAGAGTCAGCTAATGGAGCTGGAGTGGTAAACAGTCTAGAGCTTCGGTGCCACTGCCTAAAAGCTCTGCCCGCCCTGTCCTTAGTCTTGTATGTGGGACAACTAAAAGACTTTGATTTTGTTTGTGTGAGAGACTGTTGACTTATTAAAAAAAAATTTTTTTTTAATGTTTTTTTTAAATGCCAGTTTTCACTGGAAACGGTGTGTCGTTTTTGATGCGTTTCAGCCCTTTCGTTTACACGATGGCGTTTCAAAACGATCCGCATTTACACGATGACGTGAAACGATGAAAACGATGTAGTTCCCATGCCAGGCCACAAGTTGGCGTTGGTTTTCTCTTTGCAAAGTTGTTTATGCAAGACGCGCATGCGTGGAGTGACACGTAGGTAGTGCCGCAATTGTTCATTACTTACAAAAATGGTTTGTGTGGACTGACGATGAGGTTGGATCGCTGGTGCACACAACGCTGAATTACAAAGGGTAAAAACACAAGAAAGCATAAGAAGCACTCGTGAATCTGCGAGTACTGTTTATCAATTTGCGCGTGCGCGGAAAAACTGGTCGTCGCAACCCATAGCGCGCATGTGCGAGTCGAGCGTTTTCAAATCACCCCGGTTTCAAGTGTTTACACGAGAATGCAAGCCGGTGCGTTTCTGAAGGCTCCACTCTGGACCCGTTTCGAAACACATCGTTTTCACTCAGTTGTCGTGTTAAACAGAAGGGGCGAAACGCATCAAAACGACACCGTTTCAAAATGAAACGGTCTCGTGTAAAGAGCACCTAAAACTGACTGTGTAGGAGTCAGTGGAGGATCTGATCAGTAGTGGCAGGACTAGGATATGACTGATGTAAGAATTGTCTCAGAATATCAATTACAAGGACCAATTGTTATTTACATTATACATGCTTCCCTTAGGCAGTATTATTAGAAACATTGCATACATTTTTCATTGTATGCAGATGATACTCAGCTTTATCTATCCATGAAAACCATATGACACACATCAATTAGTTAAACTGCAGGAATGTCTTAAAGACATTAAGGCCTGGATGACCTCTAATTTCTGCTTCTAAATTCAGATCAAACTGAAGTTCTGTGCTCGGCCCCACAAATCTTAGAAACATGGTGTCAAACCTTGGTGGTTCCTGGGTTTTTCCCTGAACATCCAACCAATTTCCTCTTCATTGAGGGTGATCGATTGGGCCTTCGTCGAGACCTTGGCAAAATGGTGGAACAACTGTTTGAACTGATGATCTTGGAATCGGCAGTGGTTTAAAAATAGATCCAGAGATCTCCCAAATTGTGTAAATCTACAATTTTTCCTCTTAGATCTTCACTGAGTTCCTTGGACTTCCCCATTGTTCTGAGTATTAGTTATCCAATGAGTGCTGCCAAAAAAATCCTTTTATGCTGCAAAAAGAAAACTACCAGTTGTAGTCAATCATGATCACTAAGGAGAATAGACCTTGACCATGTTCAAGTTAAAACACATCATTGAACCTTTAGCACCACTTGTATGTATGCTTTTGAGCCTGTGGATTAGAGAACATCCAAATAAATTCAAACTTGTGCACCCAATCTTATTTTTTTAAAGTCATTAAAGATGTAGCTGAACACTCATTCCACCTGAAAAAGAACACAAATCACTAAAAGCCCAGAATTACCCTGACATGATGAGTGGATGTAAACGTCCTGACCACAGCTGCGTTAATCGCAACTCTGTCGCACTCACATAATCCGTATCCTTTTGCAACAGCGTTTAATAACATGCACACCAAAGACGGGCATTGATGTGTGCATGCAGCCTACCTCTCTCGCTCTCGGCTCACTGCTAATCTACATGAAGTTAGACAAATCCCTGGTGTAATGGACGTGTCACAAGAAAACTGGAGGTGAGAGAGATTAAAAAAAGATGAAACGCAAGCTAAATGCTGAAATAAGCCTCAGTCAAAAACAGCCGGCCAAACAGGCACACATGCAGCCTTCATTGAGTGTAAAGTTTTCTGATATCATGACTGTAATGACAATTATTTGAAAGCTTCGTATCTTTCTGTATCTCATACTCTGTTTAAAGATGTAGACTAACTGTTGTATGTATACAAGTGTCAGATTTGGTATGTGTTTAGTATGTGTTATGACTGTTGCTCTAATGGTGTACCTATACCCTTAGCAGGGATAATGCTAAAGGAGAAAGACACCATCGATAATCATGCTGCCCATCAATCTGGCCATTTTCAAACAATTTGAAATCTTTCATTTAATAGAGAGAAAGATTATTCACAAGAGGAAACCATTAAAGACAGCTGCTAATCTTCCTGGGAGTAGATGTTCCTGCAAATTCACCCCAAGGTCAGACCATGCAATGCTTATAGAAACTGCAAAAATCCCAAAACTTCATCTCAGGCTCTACAGGCCTCAGTTAGCATGTTAAATGTTAAAGTTCATCAGAGTACAATTAGAAAAAGACTGAACAAGTATGACTTGTTTGGAACGGTTACCGGGGGAAAGCCTCTTCTCTCGCTGTCCCTTGGTGTTGGCTCTCTCTGCGGTATTCAGTGTTGCCAGATATCGCTCTATGAAAACAAGCCCAAAAGAAGCCCAACTGGCAACCCACAATGTTGTGTAAAACTGAGGCTGCTTTTAAACAGTATAGCTCTATAGTAGTTTAGCTCACTTCTTTGTTTTGTCTCATTGTGTTTTGGAGCAGTAAAACCCATGGTTCTTCTTAGCCTCATAGAAGAGAAGGGTGCACAGTTTTTGTGTGTGTGTGTGTGTGTGGTGTGTGTGTGTGTGTGTGTGTGTGTGTGTGTGTGTGTGTGTGTGTGTGTGTGTGTGTGTGTGCTTCTCTGTATTAGCATGCTGAACTAAATCAGCATGGTTGAGCACATATTTCACACTTGCAAAACTAGGGAATGCCTAAATTTTTAGAGGTATATGCAGACACATTTTTTTGGGGGGGGCGACACGAGGAGGGGAGGTGAAGGAGCACGTTCCTCTGTTACTGATCATTTCATATGCACAGCTGTTAAATTACAGAAAATGGGACTAGAGAAATAACTTCGTTGCATCGTTTGGCGCCCCCCTCTTGTGCGGCACCCCTATGCATTGCATATAGTGCATACCCACTTTTAGCACCACTGTCTCCATCTGAGCTCGGATCCATTCTGTAAGTGCGCTCTCTTTCTCCCACTCTTTATTATATATATATATTTTTCTGTATTTTCCCCACTTACTGGAGCTAATTCTTGCGCTGCCTCCTCACTCTGGGCTGTTATGAGTGTTTGTTTGAGTGTGCGCCCAGTCAACTTGGGCAGGAGTGATAAACAGGAAACGGGGGCTTGGAAGGGACAAACTACATACCACTCGTCTTTTGCGAGAGATATTCAAGGAGTTTCACTCGGAAATAAAGTCAAGCCCAAATAAGCAACTCCACATTCAAAAACAAACCCAAAAAACCTGCAACCCGCGACTCATGAGATTTGCAAGCGACTTCAGAAAAAAACAAGCCCAAAGTCGCTTATAATAAGCGGACTTGGCAACACTGGCGGTATTGTATCACTTCCTGTTCCTGTTTCGGAGCACAGTGTTTTGCTGTCTGTTAGCTGTTAAATCTGTATAACTCGATATATCTGGATAACAACATATTTTAGTGTAATCTTCACCTACTTTATCTAGAGCCCACTCTTTGCTGAATCACCTGTATTCACATTATTCACTTTATTTGTTTTAAAAATTCGCTAGCTTAGCTTAGCTAGTAGCTTAGCCCTTAGCCGACTCACTACCAGCATGGCTTCTTCTCCTGTCTCTCCTGCACTTTCCTGCTCTGGGTGTCACATGTTTAGTTACTCCTCGGCCTCCTTTAGCAGTACGGTACTTGTAATAAATGTAGTCTGTTTGTAGCTCTGGAGGCCAGGCTTTCTGAATTGGAGACTCGGCTCCGCACCCTGGAAAATCCTGTATCTAGCCAGGCCCCTGTAGCAGGTGCGGACTATGGTAGCTTAGCCGCCGTTAGCTCCCCCCCAACAGATCCCAAGCAGCAGGGAAAAACAGGCCGGCTGGATGACGGTGAGGAGGAAGCGTAGTCCTAAGCAGAAGCCCCGGGTACACCACCAACCTGTTCACGTCTCTAACTGTTTTTCTCCACTCTGGCGACACACACCCGCTGAGGAACAAACTCTCGTTACTGGCGACTCTGTTTTGATAAACGTGAAGCTAGAGACACCGGCGACCATAGTCAAATGTCTTCCAGGGGCCAGAGCAGGCGACATTCATGGAAATCTGAAACTGCTGGCTAAGGCTAATCGTAGATTTGGTAAGATCGTTATTCACATCAGCAGTAATGACACCCGGTTACGCCAATCGGATGTCACTAAAATTAATATTGACTTGGTGTGTAACTTTGCAAAAACGATGTCGGACTCTGTAGTTTTCTCTGGGCCCCTCCCCAATCAGACCAGGAGCGACATGTTTAGCCGCATGTTCTCCTTGAATCGCTGGCTGTCTGAGTGGTGTCCAAAAAACGACGTGGGCTTCATAGATAATTGGCAAAGTTTCTGGGGAAAACCTGGTCTTGTTAGGAGAGACGGCGTCCATCCCACTTTGGATATCTGATTTAGTGCTCAGTTCAGATAAAATAATTATAGTGGGTGATTTTAACATCCATGTAGATGCTGAGAATGACAGCCTCAACACTGCATTTAATCTATTGTTAGATTCAATTGGCTTCTCTCAAAATGTAAAGGAGCCCACCCACCACTTTAATCATACTCTGGATCTTGTCCTAACATATGGCATAGAAACTGAAGACTTAACAGTATTCCCTGAAAGCCCCCTCCTGTCTGATCATTTCTTAGTAACATTTACATTTACTTTAATGGATTACACAGCAGTGGGGAATAAGTTTTATTACAGTAGAAGTCTTTCTGAAAGTGCTGTAACTAAGTTTAAGGATCTAATTCCTTCATTGTTATGCTCTTCAGTGCCATGTGCCACACATGCAGAGCAGCTACCTAAACTCTGCTCCCAGTGAGGTCGATTATCTCGTCAATAGTTTTACATCCTCACTGCGTATAACTTGGATACTGTGGCTGCTCTGAAAAGGAAAGCTTCAAATCAGAAGTGCCTGACTCCGGGTAATTCACAAACGCACAGCTTAAAGCAATACAGTGGTGTGAAAAAGTGTTTGCCCCCTGCCTCATTTCCTGTTTTTTTGCATGTTTGTCACACTTAAGTGTTTTGGGAACATCAAACCATTTCAACAATAGTCAAGGACAACACAAGTAAACACAAAATGCAAGTTGTAAATGAAGGTGTTATTAGTAAAGGTGAAAAAAATCCAAACCATCATGGCCCTGTGTGAAAAGTGATTGCCCCCTAAACCTATAACTGGGTTGGGCCCCCTTAGCAGCAACACTGCAACCAAGCGTCTGCGATAACTTGCAATGAGGCTTTTACAGCGTTCGGAGGAATTTTGGGCCCACTCATCTTTGCAGAATTGTCCTAATTCAGTTACATTAGAGGGTTTTCGAGCATGAACGGCCTTTTTAAGGTCATAGCACAACATCTCAATAGGATTCAGGTCAGGACTTTGGCTAGGCCACTCCAAAGTCTTCATTTGTTTTTCTTCAGCCATTCAGTGGTGGACTTGCTGGTGTGTTTAGATCATTGTCCTGCTGCAGAACCCAAGTACGTTTAAGCTGAGTACACGAAGATGGTCTGACATTCTCCCTCAGGATCTCTTGGTAACAGCAGAATTCATGTTCCATTTATCACAGCAAGTCTTCCAGGTCCTGACGCAGCAAAACAGCCCCAGACCATCACACTACCACCACCATATTTTACTGTTTGGTATAATGTTTCTTTTTCTGAAATGCAGTGTTTCCTTTTACCCAGATGTAATGGGACACACACCTTCCAAGAGTTCCACTTTTGTCTCATCGGTCCACAGAATGTTGTCCCAAAAGTCTTGGGGATCATCAAGATGCTTTTGGAAAAAGTGAGACGAGCTTAATGTTCTTTTTGCTCAGCTGGTTTTCTTTCTTCTTGGAACTCTGCCATGCGGCCATTTTGCTCAGTCTTTTTCTGATGGTGGAGCATGAACGCTGACCTTAACGGAGGCAAGTGAGCCTGCATTCTTTGGACGCTGTTGTGGGGGTCTTTTGGTGACCTCTTGGATGAGTCTTTCTGCGCCCTTGGGGGTAATTTTGGGCGGCCGGCCACTCCTGGAAGGTTTCACCACTGTTCCATGTCTTCGCCATTTGTGGATATGGCTTCTCACT
>NC_044367.1:26637585-26712585 GCF_007364275.1 Archocentrus centrarchus | reverse complement strand
ATTCAGTAATAATCTGTTTAATTTAATGCTACCTTTCTGTTTAATGACGAGGTTCAATCAACAAGGGTTTTCATTTTACGGCAGCTGATGCTCAGTCCGGACCTACTGCACAATTTAAAGGCTCTCTGGTGACTTTTCACAAAGCTTAAATTACTAAAGTCTCAAATATGACAGGTTTGGATCTCTTGTTTTTATTGAGGATGTCAAAGTAAAGGAAATTTGATCTTACTGGCAGGTAAGTTCCACCATTATTAGCCTTTTTCTAGAAGTCAGGGGGGGTTCACAGTTTTTACCAGCATGTTGTGCGTGTCAAAGATTGTCTTCAACCTGAAGAAAGGCAGCAGGCCAAAATGATATCAGCGATATCATTTTGGCCTGCTGATATCATTTTGGCCAAAATGATATCGCTGATATCATTTTGGCCTGCTGCCTTTCTTCTGAAGAAAGGCAGCAGGCCAAAATGATATCAGCGATATTTCCTTTTCAGGTTGAAAATACATTTAAAAAAAAATTAGGCTAGTGCTTCATCTTTGTTTTTAAGACCAAAGCTGTAAACTTACAAAATGCGAACATCTAAGAATATATATATTTATACGTTTTTGGCAACAAAGAGGAAGTATTCCATCGTGAGGAACATCGCTAATGTACAGCACCATTCTGAAACACGTTCGAAGAGGCAGGACGCAGAGAGGAGCCCGAGAAGATGAAAGCGTAAAAGCACGTCGGAGGGAAACCAGACACGGGTACGAACAGTGGTCCGACACATTTTCAGTACGTGTAGCTTTTCAAACAAGAACGAACTTCGTTTTAAGTCGAGCACACGAACCATCAGCAGAACAAATGAGTCTTAGTGGCTCAAGTGCTTATAAGGCAAAGATAAAATAATCTTTCTTTTAAAGCTAAAGGAAAAATAAATCTGTTGCTGCTCTAAAGCAAGATTTTTATAAAAAAGAAACCTCATTCTCAACACAGGGATGATTTTAAAATACAGTAACTGTGTTACTGTATTTTTTTTATAGAAAGATAAAATATTTTTAAAAACTAAATAAACCGAATTTTGCTGTAATCTGGAAGCCGATTGTTTTCTAAGCACTGTGTGCACATCAGCATCAGGGCAGTTGTCGGGAGTCCTCAGGCCTTCTTCTTGCACACGTGGATGAAGTAGCACGGAGCCTGAGGCTGGCCCGGCACGTAAGTCTTGAAATCCCCGTAAACGCTGTGCTCCATGTGACCGCTGAAGGCCTCGTTCAGCAGACCCGTGAAGCTCTCCAGGCGGTGAGGGTAGTAGGACAGACGGAACTTACTGCAGAACACAAACAAAGTTACTGTCATTTTGTTTCATTTGTTGGATTTCAGTTCAGTTTTAGTTGGTTTCAAGGGGGAATATTCTCACTTCAGTTCACTTAAAAATATAAAAGTTTAGTTTTTGTTAACGATAATAGGTCTGCTGCACACTACATGATATGATAGGATCATCCTTGAGTTCAGGAATGTAAAACTAGTTTTATTATGTCTGTCGTGTCTGTGGATGGAGCCGAGTCTGTGGTTATTGTAGGATCTTTACCCACAATACAAAGCTTTGTTGTGATTTGGTGCTATATAGATAAAATTGAATTGAAAACATTTAAGACCCATGCAAACTGAATTTAAGACTCTCAGCACATTAAAATGAACTAATGTTACTGTTTATGGTCAGAAAGCAAAAACATTCAAGAAAAAAAAATTGATGGCTTTTTATTTGAAACACCTTAAAGCACTCAAAGACCTACAAATAACCTGCATATTAAAGGTCAGTAAAGGCTACATTTAATTCATGCAAGACATGAAACTGTAGATACCATAATGACAAATTTATAGTATATTGTCCAGATCTACTAATTAGACCTCACAGGCTCCTGTCGTGATCTCTACAGGAGCATCGGGGCCCCACCTACCTGACCTCAGGCAGACTCTGCAGGGTGACCTGCGGCACTTGGATGGTGTAGTCAAGAGTGATCATATGGGGCTTACTGTTGACCCACAACACTGAGGTGGTGATGTCCTGAGTTAGGTCGCTCTGCAAAACACACACACACACACACACATGCACACACACAGATTATAAAAGGCATCAGGAGGTGTGACTTTCTCCAACTTACAATTGTTGACTTGGTATTTATACTGAGGCCTTCCAGCTGGATTCTTCCTGCTCTGTCTGGATTAAAGAATATGGAACTTGTTTTTAATGCAAACATTTTGAATCAAATCTGGCTCCCTGCAGTCACAACCTGCTGCTGTGTCTTTCCTATATCTCATATCTGAGCTTAGCCTGGTTGGTTTTCTGAAATACATGAACACACGGTTTTATTTAGACAGAAAAGAAAGAAAAAACTATTAGAGAAATTCATGCACACATTCAATACAGATAAACGTCCATTTAATATGCACACTAGATGCTACATGTCCTTTCATATATAACCCCCCCCCCCCCATCTTCCCAAAGGGCTTTTCTCTCATTATTCCCGACTTCATCCATTTTTCACCCCATTTGCCAAAATAATCTAAAAACCCAAACACATTTCCTTCTGTTTCTCCTTCACCAGTTTTAGTAAAGATCTCACAATATCCGTCGGGCTCTGCGTGGGGATTTAGCTCTTAAAGCCAGCTGCTGCTACGGATGGCGTAAATAAACCGTTTTTAAACAATACTGTCTGTTGCACTGCTACTCACAAAGCAATAAAGGACCAGATTGTGCAGAGAGTTAAGATTAAAAACAGGATTCTTTGTGCTATTCATACTGATGGCTGACGAATAGCCTCAAGCTTGAGTTTGTTTTTTTGGAGGGGGGGGGTGTAAATCTAAAGCATATCATTTTATATGGAAAAAAATAAGGCTGATGTTTGAGATGAAGACCTACACTGTTGCTGTCTGGGGAGATTTTGAGAAACTATTGATGCATTGTTGCCAAAAATGGGTAAAAATTTCACATTTTTAGTTTTGGGCTCACAGATAAACACAAAGTATGCATAAAGTAAAAGTTAGCGGTGCCTCAGTACAGAAGATGGATGTAAACTGCCCTCCAAAAGCCAGTCCCTTTGCTTCTGCTGTAGACTGAAAACATTTGGGTCCAACATCACAAAAAAGATAAAATCAATATGAGACAAAAGGCCAACATCTCAGCTTTTGTTTCCAGGTATTTACATCTGGATCTAATACACAGGTCAGAAGAAGCACCTGGATACAAAAGCTGAGATGTTGATCTTTGGTCTCATATTGATCTTATGATGTCAAACCCAAATGTTTTCAGTCTACAGCAAAAATAAAGGGACTGGCCTCCCTGTTCTAAGGCTCGTGGAGGGGAGGGGAGCTTCTGGGCCTGAAAGCCACGGCCTGCAGAAAGACTTCAGGTCCTGTAGAGGTCGGACCTCTGGAAGGTCTTCTCTACTCAACTGCAACTTTTAGTTTGTATTAAAGAAAACATTTAGTGAATTTTGCTCATTCTAAAGAATTTCCTGAGAAATGTCAGTTACTGCCATCTGACAAGGCTGGAAATGGATTCCAGTCCCTCGTCGGTCGATCCGTGTATCTCTAATGCAGAGTACATCGTGGGATTTTAAAGCTGAGCTTAAAATTATGCGACACGTGAATACTGATGATACAAAAAAAAAAAAAAACGAATATTTTTTTTTCCCATTTTTGCTGATTCAAAAAGAAAAATCGAGGAACACGGCACTCAGCTAATGCACCACAGGCTTCGACATTTCTCTTTTCTGTCAGCTTTCAAGACGCAGTCGTCGTCTCATAATTATCTTTTTTAGAAGTTTCTCTGGATAAGCCAAGCAAGGGCTTATTTTTCACACGGTGGTCCATCAGCTGAGTGATGTTTCTAAGTCCTAAACCCTCGAGCTTCGAAACATAAATACTGTTACAGTCCTTCAAGACAGGAATCAGTGCTGTCTAAATGAGACGAGATGTTCTGTATTCACGTTGTTATGCAGTTATGTTGTAAAAGAATAATCACTGCAGTAAATCCAGGATCGGTCTAACTTTAGTACCTTGTAGTAGATATTCTTGCCTTGTGGAGCGCGCCCAGTCTCCAGGATGTAGTCGTAGTTGCGGTGGTCGATGATGAGAATCCCGCCTGGTCTGACCATGCTGGCAATGTTGCGAAGGGCCAGCTTTTGGTCACTTTGGTCCCCTAAGAGCAACAACAAGATGGTGGAGTGCAGTCAGCAGGTCAGTCTCTGAATGGGAGATCGAGCTCGCAACAAAACACGTGGTTACAAACTGTGGAGGGCAAAGGCGTGTGCATCAATATTACCATTTTAATGAGTCACATTATCATTCTGACAAAGGCATTTCTAAAGCACAGAGATTATGGTTATGTAATGTGGGGTAGATCCGTTCAGATCCTGTGTGGGCTTGCCGTATGCCTCCTCACCTCACTGCGGTGAGGTGAAAGGGCATCCCATGGAAATGCAGCATCATCGTTAGGTGTGCTCAGAGGTGTATGAGCCTGGTATTAACGCTCTAATGCTTATATTTGCCAACTCCAGGCATAATTTGATTCTTAGACAGGTCCAGAGGAAAAGCCGTTAATCTAATAATACTTTTATTATTCGTGTACCTTTAAAGTCTGGCAAGTGAGCGAAAGAGTTGCCGAGGCAGATAACAGCGTCGAAGCCGTCTCCCGGTTTCTGAATGTCTTCTGGTAACGTCAACCAGTTGGCCTCTTCGATCACTGAGGACAAGACAGGAAAGAGCAGAACATGAGGCCACCTGGCCTCATGTTCTGCTGACTGCAGACTCTGTGTGACTGCAGTCATTTGACTACGACACACAGAGTCTACAAGCCACACACAGGGAGAGGCAAAACAAATGAGGCCACTCATTTTTATTTTTAAGTTTAGTTGCTGCAAGCCAGCTAGCCCTGGTCTTTATCACTTGGCTCATTGGGCTCAAAATCCTTCAGCTACCACCCCAGAGAGGATCTCATCCCGTGACTGGACCTACTCCAACTCAACTTGTACGGCAGCGAGACTCTGTAGTCCTTGTTGTGCTCTAATGATCTGTAAGGGATCCGAACCTGCAGCTTGTGCTGCTACGCCAAGCTCACAGACTGCAGAGCAGAACAGGGACCGCTGTCTCCAGCTGTAGTCCAAGATGGCAGAGTCTGAGTTAATCCGCAGGATGAGAGACTCACGGGAGAGACAGCTGATGGCTCAGTAATTTATCTGTCACAAAGTACTTCACAAACAAAAATAAAATACTTGCAGCGGAGAACCATATGAATGGGATTATTTAATTCCTGACACACCTGCTGCAAACAGAATCCAAATCTGTGGAAATCACTCATTAAATTATATATATATATATATATAT
This sequence comes from Archocentrus centrarchus, assembly GCF_007364275.1. Classification (NCBI taxonomy): domain Eukaryota; kingdom Metazoa; phylum Chordata; class Actinopteri; order Cichliformes; family Cichlidae; genus Archocentrus; species Archocentrus centrarchus. The sequence continues at coordinate 26,707,224 of NC_044367.1, read as the reverse complement.
ATATATATATAAAAATTTTCATACCCCACTGGTCAAAAGCTGGTTCTTTTCTTCTCTCCCATCTTGACTTCAGTGCATACTTGAGCATTTTGTCGCTGGCATCCACACTCACCAAATTAAACCCTTCCTCCACCAACATGATGGAGTCAATCCTAGAAAACAAAATCCATGAATACATAAAAATAGCATCCGACCTGCTGTAACACGGGTTAGTGCAGCAGAGGTGTTCTTATTCTTAGTGTAATCTCTGCTGCCATCGTTTTTCCGTCAAACCAGTTTGGCCAAGTCTGAGCAAGAGTATGTTCACCACAAACGCGCTACGAAGGTTTATTGCAAGCGTTAACTTGGTACGTATTGCATCACACGGCAGACAGGAAATCTGACATTTTTAATGGTAAAAAGAGGTGATCTGTACGGTCGGTCCTACCTGGCAGAGAAAACACGATCAGGGGCCAAACCGCAGTCTGAACAGGTGCTGGTTTCCCAAACAATTTATGACTGATGAATAAACAATATAAGATGTGCTTCAAGTGTAACGGGAGTGGGAGTCAATGGATAATGATGCTGCAATCATTAACAACTACTGGGTGACCTCAGGATAATATAAAAACAGCAAAATTAATAAATACCTAAATTTGAAAAAAGATGACATATTAAAAGGAAAAAAACATTAACAGCCAGATTCCCAGACTTGGATTAAACCTAATTTTTTTTTTTTTACTTCATGTCTGTCACATTTCATCTTGGCATTGATTCCCAACATCTCTGGACTCTACAAGAGGGATGAACACCAATTCCCCCAAAAGATAGCCCCTCATGTGGTTAGCATATATAATAATACCCACAGCATAACAGAGCCAGCAGAACCCTCACTGTAGGGGTTCATGGTGTTCCCTTCATTTGTCTGTATGCCCGTCCATTCTGCAGACTTCCTGCTACAACCTCTGGCAGCCTGAAGTGTAAGAAAATCCTCACAGGTGACAACAACTCCCAGCCTACAGCTTCTCCTCTGTCAGAAAACGAAAGCACCACAAACACACTCAGACTCCCCAAAATAGCTATCTGTGACCTCGATCCATGAGGAGTGTGTTTACTTCGAGATGGCTGCGCTACTGAGGCGCACCACTACTGGGGAATGAGGTCGAAGTCGACGCGCTGGTGTGCTCCAAACTGCAGGCAGACAGCCTGTGCTCCTCGGAATAAGGAGCTTCAGCGTGCTTACGACTGCAGTGCTGACATGAACATTAGTAGCTCTGTAATGTTTATCAGTGGCTCCGCTGACTGCTAAATGATGAGCAAAGAAGAAAGAACAGAAATTCTTCAAATGATCAAATAAAATCATTATAATGCGTCTCCTGAGCTGAGGTGAAGTATGTGTTCGGGCAGTGGCCTTGATGCTGCCTGAGAGCAAAGACAGACTGTCGGGGGAAATAAACAGACTGCAGGAAACCAGATTAAACTCGCTTCAACTACCCCGCACCAGCTCATCACCCACTGAACCACTAAACATGAGTGGATTCCAGCCTCACAAATATCACACTCCTCTTCTGGTCAGTTTGTTTTGGAAACGGGACATTTAAACGGGCCTGCAGGACAACACTGGCCTCTTCGAGCTCCTGTCTCAGCCGTGTAACACCGTGAAATCCCATTTAACCCTCATGAGGAAACCCGCTGTGCCCACCTCTGGCACAGAAACAGGTGCAACTCTGCACTTTCATTCATTACTCTGTGGCTTAATCCGGATTTTGTCCAGAGTTAAAAAGGGTCAGTGAGTTTAAATTCCACAAAAGTCAAAGGCAGGAACAAAGCAGGCATTTAAATACATTTCTCTCTAATGAATTATGCAAGCTGCAATGATCGTAGATTTCCCCAGAGCTCTTTCTAGCACAGCAAAGGCTAAAAAAAGGCAAACACTGTCATCTACTCCTACACAACTCTGCTCTAAAGCTGCACAATCATTCTGAATTGCACACTTATGGTCACACCTATTCACAAATCTGGCAATGATTCAGTCTTAATCAGCACTATTAATAACGTCATCAGTCTATTACCATTAAGAATACAGGCTTTAGTTTGTCATACAACATTTTTAACATTTTTTGGATGAAGCCGTATTAAAGATTTTGTTGTGGATGTTTAAAAATTGTATAAATGTTTGGCTTATGTTTTTATACCCGCTAATATTCGCGTGTATGTATTAAGTTGAAGGATTTTTAAGCGGAGTTTGGTGAGGCAGAGCTCAAACGTGTCACCGTGAAACTGCTGAGTCGACCTGACGTTACCCTGTTCCGCAGGCTACATCCAGCACCCTCCGCACCCCGTGCTGCTTCAGCAGGGACACCACCCAGCTTTTGTACTCCTCCGTCCGGCTCTTCGTGTCTCCGATGTACAGCTGCCACACTTTCGCTGCTTTGCCATCGGCGTATTGATCGGGCAGACCCACGGCGGCCACACCGAGAGACCGGGTCCTGAACACACTGTCGACCGACATGCTGCTTCTACCTGCTCGTACCTGAGATTCTTTTCTAGCGAACAAACAAGTTGGGACTGTTTTCACTGAGTGCGGAAATGCGCCGCCTCCCTGACAGGTAAACTGCCCACATGCCAGCTAAGATGTTGTTATTATTTATATGAACATCCCAAAAGAAACTTTAACCCAATGACACGCTGCTGAGGGATGCCGCCTACTTTCTGATTGGATATCAGAGGAGAGCCCGCCCCTATGCGTTTTACGTTGGTGAACGTCACTCGCGCAAAGCTATTTATTTTTTTTTAACCTAAATTTGCCTTTCAGGATCAGTTTCACAGTATACGCCATTAGAAATAAACTAGCTACCTCAGCTCATGCATATTACAGTTACAGTTATTATATATTTCAGGTCGGATGAGCGCTACGATGTTAAAATAAAGCAGATTTTACACAGTATAATAAGGTATCCATGCCTGTGAGCCTGTACTCAGGTAAAATTTCCACCTCGCCCCCTTCAACATTTCATCATCTGGCGTTTGATGAAGCTGTTTAGACGCGTTACTTTCGAAACACTGAGATTTTGCTAAGTAAAAATCACGATAATGCCATTTTTTAACAATGAGGCGCACAGTGCAGCGCACAGCTAAAAAGACAAAAGCAGACATGTAATCATACATGTGATAATGTGAATGGTAATAATACATTTGGCATGAAAATGCATGGTATGAAATTATCTCAGGACTTTCTCCTTTTTTTTGCCATGCATGAAAGGCAACGAGATAAGTACACTTCCCTCCCAAACGAGTGAACTCCTCCTGCCGTGATTGGCTGATTTAGGACCCGTATTTGCTGGTAGACGTGAGGTCATGTCAGCTACAACCGGCGCTGGCTGGGTAAGGTTTGTAACCCCCGGTTTTATCAAACTGCACTACTTCTTTTGCTCTTGCTTGGTCACACATACACGCTTATATTCAAACATCCAGACTGTGGAGCTTATCTATGTGCATATGGCTGAGACATAGTTATGTAATTCGGCCCGAGCAGGGTTTGGCAAGAAAACAAAGCATTGCCTAGAGGACTGACAGATGAGTGCACCTGTAATGCACCACTTTGCACTAGTCTGCCAAAAAGCATTGCTTCATTTGGTGTTGCGAAGATGGTGGTGGAGAGCAAAATATGTAATGCATCAGTGCCAAACTGGGTAGAAATGGGTAATTATAAAATAAAGGCGGTCCCTTAGAACAACTTTGTATTATTTTTAAATCGTCTTCCTTTCTGAGAGGATAGGTGGACCTAAATTATGGCAGCAAATTGCACCCCAGAGTGACCAGATCCCCTCAGTGTGGGGGGGGTCAGGGGTTTGGGTTTTCCTTTAATTTGTCATGTTTAAAGGACGAGCACTGGGTGGTGATCAGAGTTTGAATAGATCACTGGGTGTTTGTCAGTGTGAATTTAAGGATCAGTGACACAGCGGGTTTACTCATGTTGGTCAGATGTAATTTCAGGCAAAAGCTGAATGTGTGGCTAAAATAAATCATTGTTTCTCTTAAAAAGTTTGTCACCAGTACTGCTGTTGCAACATGAAACAGGAAGCGAGCGTTGCGAAGTTCAGAGATTAGTCAGATGGCGGCACAGATGAAAGTCTGAAACATATTATCTTCAGTATGACTGTAATTGATGCCGACAGCTGAACAGAGCCAAACTTTACTGCTATACATGCAGATTACAACTTTTTGTTAGACTCAACTTATGGGCAAGATGAGGTCACATATTAAAAGGATGTTTAAAAAAAAGTTATTTATTTTATTTTATTAGGTGCACCTTGCTGGTACTGGATTGGACCCATTTTGCCTTCAGAGCTGCTTTAATTCAAGTTGCTGGAAACCTTCCTCAGAGATTTTGGTCCAGTTGGAGATGATCTGAGTTTTTGTGACACGGTGTGTCATCCTGCTGGAAGCAGCCATCAGAAGATGGGTACACTGTGGTCATCGAGGGATGGACAGGCTCAGCAATGATACTCAGGTAGGTTGTGGCGTTTACATAGTTTGAACAGTTGGTACTAAGGGACTCAAAGTGTGCCAGGAAAATATCCCCCACACCATTACACCACCAGCACCAGCTGATACAAGGCAGGATGGATTCATACTTTCCTGCTGTTTTCTCCAAATTTTGACCCAAAAGTTGCAGCAGAAATTGAGACTCATCAGATCGGAAAGTGTTTTTCCAGTTTTCTGTGGTCCAGTTTTGGTGAGCCTGTGCAAACTGTAGTCTCAGGTTCCTCTTCCTACCTGACAGGAGTGGCACCTGGTGTGGTCTTCTGCTGCTGTGGCCCATCTGCTTCAAGGTTCAGTGCGCTGTGCGTCCGGAGATGCTCTTCTGCATATCTCGGTTGTAACAAGTGGTTATTAGAGTTTCTGTTGCCTTGTTGACCAACAACCACGCCACGTTCAAAGTCACTTAAACCACCATTATTCCCCATTCTGGTGCTCAGCTTGAACTTCAGCAGGTTGCCTTAACTATGTCTGCATGCATAAATGCATTTAGTGGCAGACATTTGACTGGCTCTTTAGGTATTTGTGTTAACAAGCAGTGTACCTAATAATATGGCCAGGGAGTGTAAACAGCCTAAGTTTTGTATAGAAACATATTTAAATAAAATTTAAAGCAAAACACAAGATGGGAAATTTATCGATCAAAATACAGAAATGTTCATTTCACATAAGAAACCATTTATACACACACACACACACACACACACACACACACACACACACACACACACACACACACACACACACACACACACACACACACACACACACAGTTATTATGTGCAGGCCTGTGAGAATAAAATGGTTTAAAGTTGTAACTGACCTCAGAGCAGCAGCAGTAACTCGGAGCACTCAAAGCGATTTTATACATGTTTCATTCACACACTTCTTTCTTCACCTACATCCTTTCTATCTAACGTTCAGTATCTTGCCCGAGGACACTTTGGCGTGCAGACTGGAGCAGCCAGGGATCAAACTACCAACCTTCCGATTAGTTGCTGACCTGAGCTTGATGACCCCACAGTAACTGAAAGCACTCTGAGCAGACTTAGATCTAATAAGGTCAAATTTCCATGCACGTGTACGGACTCTGGCTGCTGAAGTCGTCCTGCTGCTGATTTGGAGTCTAACGTACTTCATATGAATGTGTGGACCAGTTTCAGTGCGAGTCGGTGTGAGATAAGAAATTTCCACCTTTTAAAATCTATTTTTAAGTGATAGAAGGCAGTCCTGCTGAACTTATTACTCATTATATTTCTGATCAATGATTAAAAAAATTATTGAAATGATTCAATATAATGTTTCCATATTTGAACACGGGTGTTAATAATGAAATTTTATAATTAGAACTACAGCTCTGAGTAATTTCTTCAATTTTTTTTCATAAATTTTCCAGCCAGCTGTCTTTCTGAAAGTCGCTCCCTGCTGGAACAAGCTGTAAGTTCCCAAATTACAGTCACAGCTCACAGGAGCTGATTTCAGTAGTTTGTTAAAGCTGCAGTTCTGAAGCTCCTCAGCACTTTGTCCTGCAGGACAGTAGGTGGCGCTACAAGAGCAGGTCTGACTTCATTCAGACTTTAACTCCCTGAACTCAACACATAAATCACCATCAAAATACTTTTAAAAAGCAGCTGAAATAAAACTATATGCATGTCAAACCTCATTTCACAAACAGTTAAATGCACAAATATGAATAATTATAGAAAAAGGTCAGTGATGCATTTACACTTTCTGTAAGTCTGTAGGAGCTGAAGCGTGTGTGTGGTTACTTTGTAAATACTTTGCATCATTTTACATCCCGTTATATTAACAACTCATTAGGTTTTCTTTATTTTTGCTTTGCAATTAGTAACACAATATTGTAAACCCCATAAAACGATAACTGTTAAGATTTTTCATGTACAAAAATGAACTCTCAGCTTTCGTGTTTCCCACAGTATGAAAAATGCAAATACCTGCATTTATGTATAAATAAGGCTCTTCATCAAATTCACAAATATGAACAAGCACATCCTTTTAGACTAAAAACACACAAATTTGAGCATAATTCATACAGCATACATCAGCCACAGTAGGCTGACGTATTCACATTAGTGAATCTTGAGGCTAATATTAAAGGAAACCTGGCTGGAGCTGAGAGTTAGCAGACCCGGTGGCCCGTCAGTAACCGGAGCTTTGAGTCAGAGCTACTTTGACTCAAACATTTAGAGCTTTTCAGCGATGTGAGCCATGCCTGAATATTCACCGTCAAAATCTAAGATCTACATGATGAATGCCCACTGAGTTAAAAAAGAAATGTCAAATAAATGCTTGAAGGAGATGGTTCGTGTTCCTGAGTCCACCATTAAATCACTAAATAGGCCCAGTTTTCATGGCAGGAGCTGCCTAACACTCCACCACACATTTGGAAACGTGTGTATGAGCTGAGGTTGATACGAGAACAGGTCAACATCATGATTAGATGATTGGATGATACCTTTTTTTGGTCCAGTCTACTGTAAACTGTGAAGAGTCAGAGGAACCAGTCACTTCTAACCATAGTTAACACTCAATGTTGCCCACAGGAACATTAACAGAAGACTGTTGATTAGAGCTTTCTCTTTGCCGCCGACGCTTAACTACATAAAACCAGATCGTGAAAACAGAAGCAATAACAGCCACAGCAGCCACGATCCAAAGCCACAGAAAGCGGGCCGCAGGAGCAGAGGACGCCTTCAGCGTGTTGTTTTGGGTGGGCGGTTTAACAAATGCTACAACAGCAAGAGTGGTGCTGACCAGATCTTCACTGTCCTTAAATTTGATGCATTTGACTTGATCTTTAAGAACAAATCCTTCCCTACAAGAGCACTCAAAACTCCCGTAAGTGTTCTTACAGTTACAGTTAATGTCAGGCCTCATGTCACATTCATCAACGTCCTCACAAAAGTTGCCTTCTTCTGACTCGACCTTTAGAAAGCCGTCAGGACAGAGATAGTAGCCCATGTCATTTATAGCAGGGCATCTCTGCTGTGCACAGTGCAGTTTGCACATCTTGGGGTTTTTGCTGTCTGGGATGTATTGATGAAAACAAGAGCACGTGTAACCTCCCTGTACTTTCTTGCAGTCATGCTCACAAGGACCGCTTGAACAGTCTTTAGAACTCTGAAAAACTGTTGGGTGTGACACCTCTTGTCCCCGGCATGCGTCCTCAAGCTTAGTTTTGCACAGAAACCCATCAATAATATCCGAACACAGTTGCTCTGTCCACTTTTGATCACCTGTAAGTGATACACAATGTGGAGAGCAGAGTTCAGCGCTTTTATCCCAGGATGGAATAAAGCTGCTGCCCTTCTCACCAGATACCCACTTATAGCCTCTCAGTGGAGCTGAGAGGTTGCTGCAGGCGCCAGCAGGTAAATGCAGCCCGATCCAGTAGTTTCCAAACAGTCCCCGACTCAAAATGTCAAACAAGCTCTTATCAGTCTTAGACTGAAACTCCAGAAGTTCTCCTTTGAAGGCCTGGCAGTTGTCTTTAGCTGTTTTTAAATCCACTTTGTCCTGGTTCAGAGTTATGCAGTCATTCTTGCCACCGTCAGTACAAACAGCCCTGCAGTGGCTGGACTGCTTCATGCTGGATCCTTTAGCACCCGTCAGAGAAACCATCAGAATAATAAAGCTCGTTATAAGCACAGGCGCTCTCATTTGCGAGCCGGCCATGCTGTCTCGTGCTGCAGAATTTAAAATGTAAGCTGACTTAAGTTATGGGGAATTTCCAGCCTTTGGTCCACTCCGGACACGGGTCCCTCCGGGAGGAAATGAGATAAAACTCAAGTGCTTTGTTTTTCCTGAAGCGGCACCAATGGCAACAAACAGGAATGCTGGATGCACGAGATTCTTAAGTACACATTTATTAGACCACGTGTCATTAAAGACAATATATTATAGAAGTATAAATATTTTAGAAACCTGTCAAAAACCTGTTATAAACTAAAAATTATACTGTTGTTTATTAGGCAAATAAAGTGAATCCATGTTTTTATACCCAAATTTGAGCCATAACATTCAAAACTAAAACTTTTTTTTCTGTTCATGTATCGAGGTGAATAACTGTAATTTGGCATCTTAAAAATAAACGTAGGAATGTGCTTTACTGTTGTTTATATAGATAACAGCAATTATTATATTAAGCATTAAAAATATAATCATATAAGAGCCTTCGCATACAGCTGATTTGACCATTTAACGAAACGTAAAAAGATGATTTTGTAATTGTTCGGGCAGCTGTGGCATAAAAGTGTGTGTGTGTGTGTGTGTGTGTGTGTGTGTGTGTGTGTGTGTGTGTGTGTGTGTGTGTGTGTGTCATTGATAGACTGTGATTGTGGCATGAGGCCGGCGGTATATGATAACGCCCACACAGGTGAGCTAGATGTAACAGACAACACAGTCCAAATATTTCTAGTTAAAAACAATCAAGCAAACAGTTTATTTACAGTAGTTTTAGTTAAAAGTCAGGATCCTATTTTTACATGATGTACATGATTTTATACTGTGATATGGAAGATATGAATTTACACCAACACGACTCTTCTGCTGGTGTGTACAAATACAAAACGTGGCACTGACAGAAATAAAATGCATTCACTTAAAGGTACTTTTTGTAAAACATGTTACCACTAGGTGGCAGCATTTCCCCTTAAAATTTGAGTGACACTGGCCACCCCAACCAGCACTTTTGTGAGTTTTACTGCAGAAGCTTTAAACACACATTTTTTCAAAAAGTACCTTTAAGTTCTTCAGAACAGCTGTGAGGTATACGCTCTGGAGTATTTACATGTTACTGTACTTTATACTTTTAGATTAAGTTATACTTCAACCAGCTCAGACAACAAAGTACCACCAACATTTTAATGCATCAGTAACAATAGCAACAGAAGCCTCTCTTAAGTACTTTTACTTTGATGTTTTAAGTACATTTTGTTTTATTGGGGGCACGGGTCAGATTTTACTTAATTAAATGATCTAATGATTATTTTCTGTGGTAATAATAAAAACTAAACATCCTCAGTTTTCACCTCAAGAAGACACGTTTTCAGGCCAGGAGGTAATAACAGGATTATATACACATTCCTCAAACACATCTATTGTTTCAAAGAAAGAAACAAAAGTATCTGATCTTAACATTTACACTATATCCTGGTAGGTCTCTTTCAGTTAAAGATATTTACAATACCCCCTCCCTAACAGGACTTTTACCACTCCAGCACCTCCCACAGATCGTGCACTTCCATGATCATATGTAGTGTAATCACAAGAGTTTGCACAAATAAACATAATAAATCTTCAGTGAGTCTTTTCTGCCACTAAAAGGTCATGGGTCATCAGTCAAAATGGACTCATACAGTTTCTCTAAACGTGGATCCAGCCCAGAGGACACCCAGCAGTAGCCGTCCGCGGTGGCGTTCTTCTTCACTTCTTTTTTGGAGCGACTGCATCGATAAATTGCAATAAACAGAGTCACTGCGACCAACACGACAAGAGGAATGACCGACCCGAGTACGCAGATTATCACCTTGGAATTGATCGTTTTGGCAAAACTCGTGGTCGCGGTCGTGTTGCTCAGCCGATCCTCGTTTGTAGCGTTCGCCAGGGCCGGACTGGGCGAATCTGTTCGAGGGGACTGGTGCTGGAGCTCGACTGTAGTTCTGGTTAAAGACTCTGTGAAGTTTTCTTGGGTTTCCTCATCAACTGCGTCATCTGATGAGGTAGACAGTGTAAAGGTCACGCGTGGAGCACGAGTGGTTCCGTCGTCCTCTGGGTTGAAGTTTCTCAGGTGGGTGCACGTGAAGCTTCCGACAGTATTTACACATTCGAACTCGGCCGCTGAACAGCTGTTATTCACACATTCGTTGACGTCTTCACAGGAATGACCATCCTCGGATAAAGTAAAGCCGTCCTTGCAATAACAAGAGAACGAGCCGATGGTGTTCAAGCAGATGTGCTCACATTTTCTGTGTGCACACTCATCCACATCCCTACATCCGCCATCGACCATTTCATAGCCGCTTTTACAGGCACACGTGTAACTGCCCTGAGTGTTTATGCAGATGCCGTCCTTACAGGCCTGTGATTGGCACTCGTTAATGTCAGTGCAGTTGTGCTGGTTTTCATGTAGCTCGAAGCCTTCTGGACATTTGCAGAAATACCCCGACTCGCTCATCACACACTGATGCTCGCAGGTGTCAGGACCGCACAGGTCTTTTATCCTGCAGCTGAGTCCGTCCTTTTCCAGTTCATAACCTTCTCTGCAAGAGCATCGAACTTCATCTGCATCCTGATGGCACAAATGTTCACACCCACCGTGGCTGATTTCACAACTTCGCTTTCCTGTTTTGCAAAAGGGGCCCAGGTTGGTCCACCTGTAGTCATGGCCATCAAGTTTGCACACAGAGAAGTGATACTGCGGATCACCACATTCAATTTCAGCTAATGTTCCGTGTGGAAATGCCTTCATTTGACTTCTTGGCGGGTGTTCTGAGAAAGGTAGTGTGTAAGTTATTTTTCCAGACCCGAGCAGAGCCAAAGGTTTGCACATCCCCTTAAAATAAAACATGCATGCATAAAAAGCCTTATGTTTTCTGCAAGGTGCAGCAACCCACTTCAGGTGATCCTCACCTGAAAAGTTGTAATTAACGTGTACACATCTCTCTGCTAAGCATGTGGGGGTGGGTTCTTCTTTCCAGTTGGAGTAGTGGGACTCCTTTTCTCCTGATACCCACTTAAACCCTCGGAGAGCCTTTTTGGCAAGTACACACTCAGTTTTTCTCAGTTTTAATCCGATCCAGAATTTCAGCACCCTCTCTCGGCTTTGACCTTCTATTGATGAGAGAAGCGAGTGCAGCACATCCTCCTCTTGTCGGTCTCTTATTGACATCAAATATCCTCCATTGTTTTCACAGTCTCTTTTGGCCCTGTAAAAATCCACCTTCTTCATATGTGCGGTGAAGCAGGTGTTAGAGGTGCACAGCGTTTCATGTTTAGCCCCCGATAAATGTTCGAAGCCGTTGATGACCTGCAGGAGAAGAAACCACAACATAACTGCCATGAAGAGCAACAAAATGTTTGATATCCAAAGGCTCCCCGGGAGTTTAAGGGTAAAAAGAGTCCAATATGTGGTTGCCCATTCGGAGCCAAAGAACAAGTGGAGCGGGTCTCAAAGCAGCGTTCAGGCTCCGGTATCCTGTTTAGAAAACTAAAGACGGAAATTATGTTTAGCAGCAGTTCGTAGCTCTTTCTTACTCCCATGCTGACCAGTTCCGTTTTGAAGAAGAAAACAATGACAGGCTCCGCGGTGTTTTGACTGGTTCTCCAGATGTCTCCGGCCCCAGCAGAGTTCAGCTTTTCGAGCAGACTCCCTGAATTGTGATGCCTTACAATGCATGAACATGCAGGAGTCAGATTCTTTTGGGGGGGGGCACTTTGCCATTACAAATAGCTGCTGTGTACGGACACAATAGCTGCTACAGGGAGTGAACCTGTGACCTTTGCAACTCTGCTGCCACAGCTGACCTTCACTTCATTACTTATGAAAGTTAATATTGCAATCACCTTAAACCATCAGGATTTATTAGCTTGTAATCTTCCTCCTGTTATGCAGACATAAAAGTGTCACTATTGATTTGATTTGTGTGCCTCTCCTGCCTGCCTCACAATATGAGCTTTAATACACAAACTTTAATAAATTGTTCAAAACCTTTCAAAAATGACAATTTAGATAACTCATGATTACGGCCTTTGCGTGTTCAAGGCCAGTAGTGTTTTGGAGGGCAAGTGCCAAAGAAAAGTGTATGAATACAGACATTTCCTGTATTTGTTTAAATGCAGGAAGTGCCCCAACTACAATCACAGGAAGCTGAGTTAGACATTTCTCCACCCTCTGAGTGCACAGGGGCAGTTAAATAGTGTCGACTTTAAAGAAAGCCCTACAGACCGATTCTTACATGTTTATCTAACGAGATTTTATTATCAGGTTAATGACTGCGCTGGCGTTTGTGCAGAGGGTGATTCCAGAGCAGAAAATACTGTCACAAACAAGTACAACAAAGTGTCTCATCTTAACATTAAATCATCATTTGTACACAGTCCAAAAACATGCAGTGAGTGGGGTTAGGTTAACTGGTGAATCTAAATTTCCCATAGGTGTGAATGGTTGTCTGTCTTTCTGTGTTAGCCCTGCGACAGGCTGGCGACCTGTACAGGGTGTACCCTGCCTCTCGCCCTGTGACAGCTGAGATAGGCTCCGGTCCCCCGGCGACCCTGAACAGGAAAAGCAGAAGAGAATGAATGGATGGATGGATGGACACTATGTCCTGGTAGCTTCTCTCAGTTAAAGATGACTATTAACAGCTCATCAAGATAAAGTAAAAATGTGCTTTGCTGTGGGACTAAAAACTGTGAGTCAGCTGTATCCTGTTTACTTTGCTTAAGAACTTGACTGGAGTCCAGTTGATTGGGCATGAAAGTTTAGTCTGGCACCCTGTACATGAGGTCAGGGCAAAATCAAACAGATGAAGTCCGAGGACCTCTCCTGAAAGGCTGAGGCATAGATCAAAGTATAAAACCATTTCTAAAAGATTCTCTGCTCTGGTAGAACAAAAAGTAAGCAGGCAGAACTCCAAGTACTGCCAGTGTACACCAGGGAGTCCTCATCACTCAGCCACAACCATTCCTGCAGGTACTAATGGTATGGTACAGGCCTGGGAAGCACCATCTGGAAGCATCAGGGATAAAAAGGCCGGTACTTGAAATTCCTAGAAAAATGGTGCTGATTAAGGTTTAGTTTACTCATATATCTATATCTATATATATATATATATATCTATATATATATATATATATATATATATATCTTTTTTAAATTTTATATATATATTCATTCAAAATTTAATATTCCTCATTTTTCAGTAACTTTGTGAGCCTGTTTTTTTTTTAAAAAGCCAGGAAATGACCCGATGTCACTACTGGGAAACCAGCCAGCAGATCGCAGATCCACAGCATTCAAGGCGTTAAAATCGAAGCAACATTTTGAAGCAGCCGCAGTTGCTGATAGCAGAATAAAGTGCACTGCAAAAGTCAAACCTGTGGGAGATAAAAGCATCAGTGAGCTGGCACAAAGGGGGCGACAGCTCACTGATGGAGTACATGCCAGTATTTTCAGATCATCTGTGACCTTAAAATATTTGAATACAAATCGCATTTCCTCAACAACATCATCGCATCATTTCAGGTAAATGAGGGGCTGCTCAGTGTATGATTTTAGGTCCTAAAGCTTCTCTGCACGATCACCATCAGGTCCTTCACTGCCCTCCACTGGCTACTGAAGGAATGTCTCGGTCTCCAAGTAATTTTGTACCTTACAGTTCAGATGCCTTCACAGACACCTCTCAACCAAGAGAGAGAAACAATGAGGAAAAACAAATGGCCTCCAAAGTCAACAGCCTGTAAATGCTTTTCTGGCACGGCCAATTTACAGTTTGTTGCTCGCAGGCAGAGATGAAAGGTAGCTTCTGGGAACCCTTTACAGAGAAATGGTACCAGCTCGACTGGAAACTGTTTCATTACATCATCACCTGATCACTCAGGAAGTTTAAAGTGACATTTTAAATGACATAAACATAAACAATATAAATATAAGAAAAAATTTGAAATATCATGCTTTGTACTTTTTGTTTGAGAGCCCACGGTCTTTACTGACTTCAAATTTTAGGAGCTCTCAGTTATGAAGCGCAGGCACTGTCAGTCACGAACTGAAACACTTTCTAACTAAATAACGAGGAATCTGGAGACAAGCAGGGTCACGCTGTGATCGCTCCATTAATCAATTACATTCGATCACAAGAGTCTGCTTGTTGTTACTGTAAGTGTCAGCTAAACACGTTTCATAGTTCGGGCCCGGCTTTAGCTGCCTCACATTTGACTGCGAAACAAGCCCGGTTTAGTTTTTCACCTTCAATAACTTTCATTTTCACACGACACCTGCAACAGTCGACTGCAGTGTGTGTAAATATAAATAAGTTACAAGTTAAACCTGCGTTTTTTCCTTTTTCTTCTTTAATCTTTTCTAACCATAAAATTCTTATTTTGAACGTAAGAAAAACAGAAGAAGTCGTTTGGAAATATTTTAACCTGCAGGAAAAACATTTTAAACCAGGTCCTAAAATGAACCTGAACTCACAAGATAGCAGCTAAAATATGCCAGCTTTTATCATATGCTCATACAAATGAACATATTATTTCTAGGTTTAGAACATAGTGATTTTTAATTAAATGTTTCAAATTTTCAGTGTTAGACAAACTTGTCGACTGCAGCTGATTTGCTCACGGGGCAGCAGTCGGGGTTTCAAAAAAGCCCGTTTTTGGGTTTTTTTGAGAATAAGAAATTCTTGTTTTTTTTTTCCTTTTCCCCTTTTTTTAACCTTTAAATTTAACTTTTAAATTCTTTAAACACCCACAAACTTTCACTTTAACTCGAGAACACTGTTGCCCCCTCATACATGGTACAACTTGCTCAGGTTTACATGGAGGCTGGTATCACAAGAAGTATGTGAACATCTGTTTGTCTGTTACTGTTCACAGCGTGCGCTTCTCAAGAACTTTGCATATGAACGCGCATGTTTGTCATTCTTATCTGTCAAATCTTTCAGCAGCAGCTGCTGCAGGGAAGAGCCAAACAAAAGGATTTAGAGGTGACCTGAGTGCTGGTGAGTTTCAGTGGCATAAAGGAGAGAAAGTGTTTCCAGTTGTGACTAATGATGAAATATTATAGACAGTCTAAATGATGGACACACTGGTTTTACTGACACTGGTTTTAGGCCTTTTTGGTTTTTGGAGCCAGAAGTTACCAAAGCTGAATGAAACTATTTGGTGGACTCTTCAGTGAACATGCAAACTATGATAACATTAGTTATATCCATAATGTTCTCATACAGATAATCAGTCTCAAGCACTGCCGGTGAGCTAAAGTCACAAAAACCTTTAATTTCTCTATTTTCTCATTATCTGCAGCAGTGCTGTTACTGTGTCAAACATGGAGATAAACTGTCTAGTTTCTCTGTATAAATACAGCAGCACATCACATTCAGTCAGTACTTTAGTTATTGGGCTAAAAATATACAATTAAATAAGTGAAAACAACACTTGAAGTGCAGGTTTTCTGGGGTCTTTTCCTGTTAGAGTCCACAGGCCGCTTCAAATCAGTATTTTTTTTTCTACCTCTTATTCTCCTTTTTCTCCTGACTTGATAGGGAGCTTACATTACCCAGTTTTTTTTTATTCAATAAAACCCATTATTTTCTAGGCAGTATGGTGATTTCGGCCTTAGAGATGCCAGCACTGAACTGCTTCCTTCACTTTCTGCACTCTTTGTTCATCTTTGCAGATTGCTGTATTGCACATACATAAAGAGCGTCAGCCCTTTTTTCTTCGAGACAAGTTTTAACAGGACACCTCTGAGGGTCACATTGATCTGTGAAGGTGGTGCATGCAGTGATGCTATCGCACAACAGAGGCAACAAAGTAAATAAGTTCACTATTTTGCTTTGCCAGCTTAACACAACATATGGAGGCGGTTAGACTGAACATGGTAAAACATGCACACAGCATATCCAGAATCTGTGATTACACAGATTTAAAAGCAACAAAAAGTCTGGGAGTACACCGATCCCTTTGTGAGGAAATGCTCCGACGCTTACTGCTTCCTTTGGAAGCTCTGCTCTCCTTTTCTTATCCTGAGCTGAGGCACCTGCTCCCAGAAGGAGCTGAGAAAAGGAAGAAAATCTTTTCTTTTAGTTCATGGTGACTTTAACAATACTTTTTACCTTCTCTTGAAAATAGGTTTTAAAAGTCTTCTCCTGTATTTTTCTTGGCTAAAACAATATAAAATATGTTCTGGTACCACTGACTCGTCAAGCAGCCAATAATAGTCTGCAGCAAAGAAAAGCAGAGTTGAATATCAGTTTAAATCATTTTTTCACGTCATGTGCAATGATTGTTGGTTCTGCAGCGTGTGACTACATGTAGTGTTTGTTCAAAGACAAATGCAAACTACCTTACAACCCTTTAGAATTTTTAGGTTTGCACGTCTTGTTCCACAAGACTCGTCTTAAATGAACTGAGCTGAAAAGATTACGGGGTCACACGGGCCTTCTGCTCAACCATCTCCGATTTGCATAAAAACTTTGTTATATAAACTTTTTTATGGTATGTATCATCAAACTCTGCAACTCTGAAGATTGTTGAGGCGAAAATATTTTTAAACTTTGATTATTTGAGATGGAATGATCCAGGTCTCAAAAATGACAAATATGCACATATTTAACAAATTTAAGATAAAATATCTGTGTCATTGCACAATGCAATGAAATGATCCATCCATCCATCCATCCATCCATCCATCCATCCATCCATCCATCCATCCATCCATCCATCCATCCATCCATCCATCCATCCAAGCCAAGCCAAGCCAAGCCAAGCCAATTTATTTGTAGAGCACTTTAAAATTGCTGAACATGGAAGAATAAAACAACAATACACAAATGGAAATCTGCAAAGAGCAGAGATGAGTTTCTTGATGAGGCCAACAAGGCAGACGCCTTCTGCCAGTTGGCTAGACCTAGAAATTCTATCCATAAAAATTATAAACAGAAATGATGTTACCACCCCAGATATCCACACAATGTTATAGAGGCATGTCAACCAACATCCAGAGCCATCAGGAACTCAGGGCGAATCTCATCCACCCCTCATTGTCCTTGGCCTCCCTCAGAATGCAGTCGAAGTTCTGCTGGAGGTTGGAGTTGAAGATCTCACAGACTGGGGCCTCTACCAGGCATTCCCAGCACAGCCTCACAATACGTTTAGGTGCACCGGGTCTGTCCAGCATCCTCCCCACCAGCTGATCCAACTCACCACGAGGTGGCGATCAGTTGACAGCTCAGCTCTTCTCCTCACCCGAGTGTCCAAAACACGCGGCCGCAGATCTGATACGATTACAAAATTGGTCATCGACCTGTGACCTAGGGTGTCCTGGTTGAACACCTAATATATGGTGCTAATATAAAATTCTAGGAATAGGACATTCTTATTTCTAGGATATCATTTTGCCTTATTTGCATAAATTAATTGTGTAAAAATATATTTATTATTTAGGTATTGTAAAAGCCAAACTGAACATTTGGATAATGTATACAGTATATATGTAAAGATGTTCCATATGTTAGGTAACAGCTGACACCTGTAAAGGAAACCAAGAGTAAGGCTGGCCAATGGGAGAGGAACAAACAGGCTTCATTATCCCAGAAAGGTGGATAACAAGAATTATTTGGAGGAAAATTAGATTATAAGTTAAACTTGGTTTATTATCATTCGAATGATGGTTTAATTTCTGCTGAGGTTTGTTTGAGTGGGCAACGACATCAAGAGAAAAAATTAGTAATGAGGTTAGACGCACCACCATGATTGTTACATATAACAAGGTGCATCTTGAGAAGCATTAGATTGTTAACAAAGCTGTAATGTTCACTCAAATGAAGCACTAATGATGCAACTTCGAGACTTCAGACTGTTACAATATCCAAGGTGTATACAAGTTGTTAACTTCACATGACTAACAGTATTTGTTGTCATTTATAATGTCTGCAGATCTGTTTTGATTTCTGCTTCTTTTGACTCTCCTTTTTTTTTTACTGTGTTTGTTCCCACTGAGGATACACATCCAGTTTTCTGGAACCTGTTTGCTCAGCAGGACATGTGAAAACAAGCAAATGATTATCACTCATTCAGCTCTCACTTCCAAGGAAATAGATGGTCTGAGGGGGAGAATAATCACAGTTACAGGAAGCAGTGATTTATTTTCTGTGAAAAACTCAATGAACTGAAGCAACTTTGTAAGGAAGAGTGGGCCAAAATTTCGCTCCTATGATGTGAGAGACCGATGAAGTCTCGCAGAAAATGATGATGATTGCTACTAAAGGTGGCACAAGCTCCTTTTCACACACAGCTTCAGCATTTTGGCTCAGCTGTCATTCAGTGAATAACAGTGTAATTTGTCATATGCTGTCATTCATCTGAATGACAAAAAACTGCTTATTTATTCACTATTTCTACTGTAAAGCTGGAAACTTTAAAATGGGGTCTCTGAGGACAGAGTTGGTTATGGAGTCAATCTTAATTTTGCAACTTGTTTCCGAGTTCAGAGCTTAGAGGAGCTTCAACAGTCAGCCTGTCCTCTAATATGAATATTTAAATATATCAGTAAATGTCTATCTTTTACTGCATTATAACAAAGTTGTACTCCTGTGCATCAGCTCTGCAGCTGCCCTTACAGTTATGTGCACCTACATTAGATAACAGACAGTGAGCATTTAAGAGTGTCAGCTTTTTATATGAGTAAATATTTTAAATATGAAAATTCACACAGCTTAGAGGCAGATTTTTGTGACAAAATCTGCAGTTTAGTTACAAGTCCTAACAAGCAGAGACGCTCGAAGCATCCAAAAATGCACCGAATGCCAACTTTGTTTAAACAAACTCTCTTTTCCAGGATTGGGGATTATTCCCTCTGAAGAAATCTGCTCATGCTCTGAAAGCGAAAAGAAAAAGCTTTCTGGTTATTTGGATTCATGCTGACGAAGCAAAGAACCAACTAATGTCACTGTTATGGAAACATCTCTTAAACCGACTCCACGGGTTTCAGGGTACTTCCAAGGAAAGGGGCAGAGTTTGTTTAATTATAATTTGCATATAGAGGTAAGGAGCATAGTAACTGTCACCCACCTGGCAGACGTTGGAGTTTGTGTGCATTATATAAAGACTGAAGCTGGTCCGCTCTCAACCTGCAGAGCTGCTCAACCTGAGCACATTTCTCCCTCCTGAGCCTGTGAGGTAAGAGCCTCCTTTTTAGGAAGAATGACTCAAATCAGAGTTATTATAGTTCTAATGAGTTTCTATTTTCTTTAGTTTTTATTAGTTTCAGTGTTAGTTTTAGTCTTTTTTAATTTTTATTATTACCACGGACATTTCATCTACGTTTCTAGTTGTCCTGCAGTTTCCGTCATTTCCTTGTTTTAATTTATTTATTTTTTATATACAATTTCATTTTTGTTGTCATCTCGATTTAATTCGGCGACCCACGATGGCAAACGTTGAGTTAGAGCGGGTGCTGCACCTGTGCCGCTTTAGACTGTTACTTTGCACAGTGGAGTAATCTAACTGAACTAATATTCATTAATTTTTGATTATTTCTCTAAAACTTAACACTTTAATTTTAGTAAATATATTTCTTCTCATTAATTAATTGTTAATTGTTTAATAATTAGCTAGAAATAACATTTCTTCCTCCTCTGGAAAATATTTGTTTAGCCTACAATGGTCCAAAGACACAATTATAGCTGTATCATGTTAAATGATGTGATATTTGCATGTAATATTGCCAATAATGACAAATATTATTGGTTTCAGTTTCAGTACCTCAGTTACCTTACCAACAGAGTTAGTTGACTGTTTTTTATGTGAAGACTGATTATGATCCTCGTGGTGTGTGGAGTGCATTTAAAGAATAATTGTATGTTACTGCTGCCCTTACATTGCTCTTTATTACCATTTGGTTTATTATTATCTAATTTACCTGCAAAAGTTCTTGGAAACAGACACAAACACTGCAGCCATGCCTCCTCCTGGTGCCTGTCGGAACATTTTGGCGGCTCGTCACAAGCAAAACGGACACGGGACCCCCACCAACCCTGAGAAGTTCTTCAATCAAGACTTCGTGAGTCTGAAAAAGTTCTGTCTGATCAACGGGGTGAGGTACCTCGATGACTTGTTCCCCCCAGACTCAAACTCCATCGGCCAAGGGATACTGAAGCCCGCTGACCTGGCACGTGTGGAGTGGCTAAGACCAGCAGTGAGTGTTCAGAGAGGATTTAACTGCACATTATATATTTTTACTGCTTACTATCGGCTGCGGGTACAAAAAATATTTCATTGTGCGTAGTACTGTGTATAACTGTGCATGTGACAAATAAACCTTACTCTGAGTTCACAGAGTTCACAGAGTACAAAAACACTGGTTGCCTAAAACAAAATAGACTTTACAAACTAAACAGCCAAACAAACTATTCATTTAGTTTAGTTTAAATTTTTTTTTCTATCATTTTAACATTACTAAAAAACTTTTTTTTTCCCCCACTGATTTTAAGCTGGTGTCGCCCACAGTAAATCCATGCAGAAGGGAAACTGTCACTTTAACAATGGCCTCTAGTGGCTGTGACTAAAGCTTATGTCCAACAGCTGCATAACAGCTGGAATCCCTGAAGTCTCACATGTCCTCAGTCTCTCCATGTCTCATGCTTTTAGTGTAAGCGCTTAGATATGCATAAAAAGTCCAAGAGCCGTAACACCAAATATGAATGACGTCAGATGGACATTGCACCATTGTGGTCCTGAGTAAAATGTTTTTCATTCTCTTTGACAATAAACCCACTTTAATAGTGTTTGTAAAGCTTCTGTATTTATATACTGTTTTATTTTCAACATTAAGAGGAGGCAGTGGAGTTCTCTTAAATGGGAATATTTGTGAGATTAGAATCTGCTCTAGTTAATCAGAACAAATAACTGGTGACCAGATGTGGTTTCAGTGTAAAAAAATTTGATTCTAAGTTTAGTGATGCGCTGGATCAACTTCCCAAGGTGTCAACCACACCCCCTGGTGGGCTATAATGATACTGCAGGCGAGACTTTAAAGGCGATTTCCATCCATCCATTTTCACGTAATTTACAATAAATACACACACATATTAATAAATTACTTTATTTTATAATAAAAATGAAATAGATGAAAATATGAAAATGAAAATATATAATTAAATACAATTAATTAAATATAATTTAACCGTCTTTGAATTTCTGCACATCTTAATCCTAATCCTCTTAATCCTTAAAATGCACTTATATAATTAAATGATAATAATTTCATTTCATTCTCATAACACGTTATAGAATTAAATGCTTTAGTCTTTCATACTATACTATATCTGAAGTTTTGCTCTGTAAGATTGAGCCGAACCCCTTGTCTGCCATCTTTGGAGTTGCCCCAGAACTGGATTTACCACGTTTCAAACAAAGAATGCTCTCATTTTCATCTTTCATCCAGGAGAGCTATCTTATTAAGGTGGAAGGATCCAGCTCCCCCTTCTCATTCACACTGGATAAGGGATATTATGTTGTGTATGGACTTAGAAAAGATAACATTCACTGTCCGAGGTCATGAAAATAGATTTTATAAAGTTTGGCGCCCCTTCTTGACAGTCTATGAGAAATCTACTACTATTGTCTCTGAGTAGCCCCCCCCCCCCCCCCCTTTTATTTTTTTATTTTAATAATTACTATTATTATTTTCCTTTTATACATATTTGTGGATAATATATTTTATCATCTTAAGGTTATCCTAGATGCCATTATTCATCTGTTTTTGTTTGTTTTGTTTTGTTTTGTTTTTGTTTTTGTTTTTTTACTTTGAGCAAATGTTATATCTATATTGTACCTCAGTTTAGTTTTGTGTGGGTGTGTCTGCTGTCTGGGGTTTTGGTTGTGGGTTAAAATCTGTTAAAAATTTGATTACTACACATGGCTTTGTATTGTATCTGTCAATATATTTCCAGTAATCAATAAAAAGACATTTGAAAGAAATAAAGAAAGAAAGAAAGAAAGAAAGAAAGAAAGAATTAAATGCTTTGACAAAGGTTTCAAAATTGAATAAATTTGTCTAATAAATTTTTTTTTGTCCAGGAGTTTGTAATGTAGTTTAAAAATACCAGAAAATATTCACATTTTAAATAGAATCAAAGCAACAGGTTTAAAAAATTAAAATTAGAACTATTATTCTTTTCTGTCCTATTTTTAATCCTGAACTTTTTAAAAAATATCTCATCATTAGTCAAAAGCTGTCAGCGGAGAGTCAAATAAATCTTTAGAAGATTAAAAACAAAAAACGAATCAGTTTTTTTTTTTCAGTTTCTGTTGTGATAAATTTCTGCTGTGACTCGAGGGCTACAGAAGATTTTCACATTTCAAACTGGGTCTAAAGTCTGAGAGTGGCTGCGATAGATTAACTCCTCAAATCTTTGCAAAGTTTAACCGACTTTCTCTTTTGCAGCAAATCGCTCCTAATGCTGATTTTGTTGTCGACGGCTTCTCCAGATTCGACTTTGGTCAGGGAATACTCGGTGGGGCCATTTCTTCGTTCATAATATTTTTGCCCTTGTGCCTGCCTGTTTCTCTGATGATTCTGATTTGTTTGTATTTTTTTAAGGAAACTGCTGGTTTCTTGCATCAATCGGTGCGCTGACTTTCCAGAAACACATCTTTCAGCAAGTCGTTCCCCTCGAACAAACGCTTAAAGAGGACTACTGTGGGATTTTTCACTTCAGGGTAAATACGAAGAAACCGTCAAATTAATGCATTTGTCTCTGATTTCACAAACGACATGAAATAATATAAACTCACAAAACAATCATGCCTTCATATTTAACGGTGCAGTTCTGGAGATTTGGGCAGTGGGTGGACGTCGTCATCGATGACAAGCTGCCGACAATCAATCGCAGTCTAATCTTCGTCCACTCCAAAGATCCAAATGAGTTCTGGCCCGCTCTGCTGGAGAAAGCTTATGCCAAGTATGTAAAGAAACCTGCAGTTTATCAGAGTTATTTTCACGGGATCTGTGAAAAATGTTATCCACGTCTCTCAGGGTTTGTGGCTCCTACACCGACATGAACTCTGGAACTCCTTCGGAGGCTATGATGGACTTCACCGGTGGCGTCCACATGTGCATCCAGCTGTCGGACTCCAGTGCAGACGCGTGGGGGCTGATGTGCAGAGCCGGCAAATCCAACACGCTGATGGGCTGTGGGACCGCTCAGGGGGTGAGCAGAGAAAACCGAATCTGCATGTAGATTATTCAGGGAGATAAATGATGACGTGATGATGATTCGCTTCCTCGTCATGTTGAGATCATGTTGCAGAAACAGACTGTCGGCAAATCATAACCCCGACATACATAAACTGCTTCACCTGAATCATTCAAAGTAGCTCAGGGGAACATTTTAATATTTTGGGAAATACTACATTAGTAAATAGTACATGCAAAAAGTACATTAAAGAGCACAAAATGGGACTATACCAAAGTATCCAAAGGTTCAACTGAAGTGTGGATAAAGGCAGGCCTGAGGTTAGCTGTAACTTTCAGCTGACATTGTGAAGTAATTTAAAATAAAACTAAAGTTTCTGCAAACTCTGGTGTCAGTCTCCACTTGATGTTGCAGCTTTGGGGCTTTGTAACAAAGTCTGTAGGTATAAAATGAAACTCACATTTGAAATAAGAGAGTGTAAATATCCACCCTGAAAACAACTAAAAACTATTTTCTGCTGGGAAAACGGGAAGAGCAATTTGTTTTCCTGACATAATCACAAAGTAAAACTTACTGACCAACACTGCACGCACACACACACGCACACACGCACACACACACGCACACACACACACACACACACACACACACACACACACACACACACACGCACACTTAGATTACAGGATTTCCTAAAAAGCTGAATTTTGCTGGAAGCTAACATGAGATGAGAAGATAAGAAGAGCATGAAATCAGAACGGTTGGGAAACCACCATCTCCAAGTGTGACTATATTACATGATAACTGTGTTAGGGGATAGGAAAAGAAAATTTTATGCCTCATTTTCAGATTTTTGTACAGAGTGGGCGACGCCCACTTTTTGGGAGGCCACCTGGATTCACTCCAGTCATTGATTTTGGTCCAGTAAGGAGGTCAGTATCACGTCTTCTTACAAATCCCACAGATTTCTTTATTGCCACCTAATCAATACTGGGTATTAGAAAACATCAAAAAGAATCATGGGTACCCTCAGCAGATAAAAAAAAAAAGAGGTCCTTAAAGTACAGTCAGATGATGTGGTCACTGAACTTTAGGCCACGCCCACCAGAAATCATGCATCAACATGTCCTATTTTAGCAGGAATTTTATAAAAAACAGTTAAATTTAACCATTAATGTGAATCTGAAGCATCAAATTTTCTCTCCCTATCACCTAATATTATTATCATGTAATATATTATATTTGGAGAGGGTGATTTCCCAAACATGTGCTGATCATATCTGGAGTTACTCTTTTGTGTGTGTGTGATGATGTTTTGTGCTTGTAGGAAACTCCTGCTAACACCATTTTGCCAAATGGACTGGTCCAAGGCCATGCCTACACTGTGACAGGTGTCATAGAGGTAAATTATTCTTACATGGTTATTACAATTGGTGCTGGAAGCAACTCTGATAACATTTGGTATGATAATAAAACAATGATTCCAGAGTACGTGGTGTGGGAAGCGTAACAGCAACAAAAATGTCTCGACTTGTTGGGCAGATCAGTTTTAGGAGAGACTTAAAAACATCTTAAACCTAAACTTTGAGCGTTTAATGGTAAATACAACATTCATAGTACTGAATAACTGATTTTCCTGGTGTCTGCTTCCAGCTTCTGAGCCAGGGGAAATGTGTGAGGCTGGTGCGTTTGTGGAATCCTTGGGGCAAAGGGGAGTGGAAAGGAGACTGGAGCGATTTGTAAGTAAAACTCGACCCTGTTGCTGTTTCATGAAGACTTTAAATTTCGTCTCTTAGAAATGTGGACATTATTTCCAGCAGCTAAAAGGTTTTGGGGCAGGAAACGTTTGCTGTGTCACAGCATACTCAGTGATATTTGCCGCACTGTAACTCAGGCGGTTCTGGTTCTGGTCTTTAAGAGAGGAAGGATGAAAAGAAATAAAAAATCTGTCTCTTTATTCTGAACACTTTTTCCCAGTTCCAGCTTTCAGATGAGCTGTATTTACTGAGTCATTGTTTGAATAACTCGATGCTTCCTCTGTTACCGTATCACCGTCTTTAAGGTCGCCCATGTGGAGCACTGTGAGTTCTGAGGATCGTCATAAGTGCCTTTCAGTGGCCGATGATGGAGAGTTTTGGTAAGAAAATGTGGTCAAAAGTAGGAAACTACACCCAGTGGTAGCAGTAATATAGTTCCTTTGTTAACTCTGCACGATTTCATAAGTTTACTGTTTCATATTTATCATCTCCAAATGAATTAAGAATGAAAACTCACCTGATTTTAACAGGATGACCTTTGAAGACCTCTGCAAGTTCTACACAGATGTGGACATCTGCGGCCTGCAGCCTGATTTCATTGATGGAAAATCCTCCGATCAGTGGAAGACCTGTGTGTATGAAGGCCGATGGGTTGCAGGAACCACTGCTGGAGGCTGCATAAACAACAAAGGTAATTAGAAAATTAGGATTTTAAATGATGTACATTTAAAAAAAAAACACACAGGTGGAGTTTTCTGATAATTTGGTGGCAATTATTGAATTCATTTTGCAGATATTCTAGCATCCAACATAATATTGTAAATTTAGGCAAATGTAGTGTAGGCACCATCATCCTGAAGCACAACACACAACCGCTTTACACTTCCAGTGTAGACAAATCATTTAAAGACAGCAGAGCTCTTTCTTGTTACTGTGGCGGTGACCAGGACAAACATTATTATTTAAAGCTTATTTTTCCTCTTTGTTTTCCAGACAGTTTCTGGACAAACCCGCAGTATCGAATTAAGGTTGTAGCTGAGAATTTGCAGACGGATGATGAGAAAAACATTCTGGTTTCTCTCATGCAAAAGCCTGACAAGAGGAACAGGCGTCTGGTGCAGAACCTCCACATTGGCTTTTTTATATATTCGGTAAATATTTCCCTTTGTCATATCATGCAGACGTGCGTGTTATCGAGCCAGGTTTCATGTTCTCTTCATGCATTCGTACAGTGACTGTGCACATGTTTAAACTGCAGCTTTTCTTTTTTAATTCCCAACATGAACAAATTTCCTCTGATGTCCTTCAAGGTGACTGAACAGGTAAGAACCTCGTTTATTCCATTTCATGTTAACAATCAGAGAGAACACTGTCCTTCAGTTCTAAGGAAAAAAAATATTGTCTTCCAAGATTGTGTAAATACAACCTCAGATGAACAACAGCACATATGTATATAATACACCATGTCATTATATATTTAGCGTAACTTAAGCAAAGATGAAGAAGCAGTGTGTGGAAAACTAAGTGCACTGTATGATTAAATACCTTGGAAAACCGTCTTTAACAGCACGAACTTTCAGGAATCATTTCTACGTGACTTTATTGGTCACTCAGATCACGATGGAGGAATTTTACAGCGTTGCTTCAGTTCATTTAAGTTTGATGCCATTTGTTTATGTGCAGCTCTCTTCAGGTTCCTGCAGCACTTCATTCAGGTTGATCTCAGGACTTTGAGCCACTGCAGCACCTCGATTCTTTCTTTTTCAGCCGTTCTGCTGTAGATTTGCTGCTGTGTTTGGGATCAGTGCTCTGTTGCATGGCTTCATTTCGGCCAAGCTTTAGCTGCAGGACTGATGGCCTCACATCTGACTGCAAGGTGCTGCAAAACCAACCCTAATCATCAGCCCTCCACCACCATGGTGTACTTTCTTTTTCACGTCTGTGTGCACTCCAGCAACTTCTTCATACGATATCTGAGAGCTGAAATAACTCTGTGAAAAATTTCAGTACAAGGCGCACAGCGGGAAGTTTCCAGCCTCGTTCTTCAGCACCCAGCCGCCCGTCGCTCGGAGTGAAAAATACATGAACGCCCGTGAGGTGATCGAGTTCCTCACGCTGAAGCCCGGCGAATACCTGATCGTGCCTTCCACCTTCAAACCCAATGAGACAGCCTCCTTCATCCTGACCATCCACTCGAAAGCAAAGACATCTTGCTAGTATGCTCACCCTCAATGTCTCAAGATATATCAGAATAATTATTAAAATGTAATCTGCATATCACACATTATTATTGTTTTCTGTGGAGATAAGTAATATAAATTGGTCTTTTTTCCACAGTGAGAATTCTAGTCACCAGAAATATGAGCCAGTTGAAAAGGTGTGTAACAAATAATGAATTGTGTGCATTTTATTCTGGTGCTGTTTGTGTGTTCTTGACTGTAACTGTTGAATCACCAGGTCACAAAGGTAAAAAATGTTCAGGAGGATGAAAATAAGAAAACGTTCTTCCGTCAATACTCTGACAAGGTAATAAAAAAACCCAAAACTTTTTGCTACTAATACTGGCCAGATGACTTCATGTCTGCTTTGCAGACACGTATGTGCATAAAAGGGTAATAAATCAAATCAATTAACTTTTCAGTATGAAGAAGTGGATGCCGAGCAGCTCCAGAGGATTCTCAATGACAACGTCCTGAAAGGTTTGGACTGTAAAAACTCCGTCAAGCTCAAACTGAAAGACTGCACATTACACTGTAATGACAAAGGTCCTGGGCCACCTTCACGTTACACCTTCAGGAGCTGCTCAGCCATGGAAACCTGCAGTGAAGCTCCCGGCATGCAGTTGTTGTGCTGATGTTAATGCCAGAGGAGGTTTGGAGCTGTGCAGTTATAGTCAGTCTGACACGTCAGTGAGTTCCCAAATGTTTCCAGTTTGCAAAAATACCACTTAGAGTTGATTGTGGTATATCTCAGAGGGAAGACATTTCACAAACTGACTCATTGCAATGGTGGCATCCTATTACAGTGCCATGCTCAAGTTCAGTGAGCTCTCTGGAATGACCCATTCTTCCACAAATGTTTCTAAAGACTGCATGGCTAGGTCCTTGACATGTGGCCCAGTACTTTTGTACACGTAGTTTAGGTTCCAGGTTTGAACTGTGCTTTTTGTTTGCAAAAAGAAGTTAAACTGCATGGAAGTCTGTGGGAATATGACCCTAATTTATTGTCTGTATTGCTGGTTTAATGTCTGAGTTAATGCAACATAAACTTTGCTCCACATTAGAGTCAAAAACAGTGATGAAGCGTGCAGTAAAGTAAAGTTAAAGTTGCAGAACTGCAGCGTCCTCAGTTTCTTGGTCAGCTTCACCCCTCAGCTAACACGTCTGGTTTCAGGAACAGAAAATGGCTTTGACAGTCCGCTGATGACTGCTTTTACATGCAGTCTATGATTTTTAGATACTGTGGATGACAGCTATGCTATTCTGTCTTTGCTAATTCTACTCTGTTTTATTTAGGAGACACAGAATCTGGAGGGTTCAGCCTTGATGCCTGTCGCAGCATGGTCGCTCTAATGGATGTATCCTGTTACAATGCATGTGACACTGCACTGCAGTTTTTATAGTTTCTCTTGTTTAGACTGTAGAAAAGTATAAACAAATCTCTGTAGCTACATAACACAAAAATAGTGCACATATAAGCAAACCTGTGCACGCTTCTGTTACTCGGCTGAAAGGTTAAGAGATGCACCTTTGCTACCTTAATGTTGGGTTTAAGGCATCAATCACAGGCAAACTGAACAGTGAGGAATTCGTCCACCTGTGGAACAAAGTCACCAAATACAAGGTAAGGAGAACGAAACCCAGCTTGAACATGCGTATTAATATATCGACATATAGATATGGAGGACTTTCCCGATCACTGTTTTTCTTCTATTTCCAGGACATTTTCTTCCTCACTGACGTTTCAAAAACAAGAACGCTGTCTCTGAGTGAGCTGAGGAATGCAGTTGTAGCTTCAGGTAAATCAGAGAACGATTCAGTATATAATATAAAACTATGTAAACTTTTGAATATTTGAACGTAGTTTTAACAGAAAAACAATTTTGTGCTGTTTTCAATACCGAATCACATTCGAACCCTGATGCAGGTGTTTCCCGTTGTCCTCATTTGCAAGGTTAGGCCAACTACACCTTTATCTGTGACACCTGCTTTCTTTGCATCACCCAGACCCGACAGCTTCACCCACAGAACCTCTCTCACCTTAGACTGCCCGTTCCATAAAACATCCAAAGCCCGAGCAGCTCCTGTGGAGCAGCATAAGATTATTTTTCCACACATATTTCATTCCAGAGAGCAGGATTAGATGAGCCCGAGTCCAGCTGTTGACCCATGTTCTCCAGGATTTTGATATGAAGTTGAAATAGGCCACCACTGAGTGTAAAATGATGTGGAGAGAAGGTCCTCATGACTTTTAATAACTGCTGGTGAAAGCTGGTACGAGCCTCTCAGTGTGACACAGGTCTCGTGGCACACCCCTGGCAGCTTCTGTGTGCCCACTTCTGAACGGTGTTGTCAAATACTGTGTGATGATGGTTGAATGTTGTGAATTACATGAGATCTTATGCCGCCTCATTAAGGGATTCATCTATAAAATAAACTCTAACTGTGTGTGTTTGTCAGGATTGAGGGTTGGTGATGACATACTCAGTCTGATGGCTGTGCGCTACGGCGCCTCCTCTGGACACATGTCACTGGAGAGCTTCATCAGTCTCATGACTCGCTTGGACTGCATGAAGAGTAAGTGAAGCCGAGAGGGACAAACGGTGGCAGCAGATGTAGATAAATAAATAAATCTCCTGCAGTGAGAATGAAACGTTTTTCAGCTGAAAACATTTGATTAAGCTTTAATCTGTGTGATGTTCAACAGAAATCTTCAAACAGCTCTCTGATGGAAAATCCATTAAGCTTAAGGAGTCAGAGGTAATAAAGTAATGCTGATAAAGCAGAGGAAAGAAAAATCTAATTATACCTCTTCATTAGTTTAAATGGTCGTACTTTAATGTTATTCATAAATAATCTCGCTCTCTTATTTTCAGTGGATGTACGTTTCCATGTACACTTAACACAACTGAAAGATGGAGGCAGACGTCATCGAGAAGATGCTTCAAAAGCTTGTTTCTCATTTTCTGTGAACTAAACCCTCGCTGCATATAATATCGTCTCTGTGATTTATAAAAGGAACAGATATATTTTCTATTTTAGTGAATGACACGGGATCATAACGGTGACATCACTATGACCCCAACTGCTCAAATAAGTTGTTAAATAGATGGGAAGTTAAATTGGCAAATAAATAATCAATAACTGAAAATTCAGAGAAATTCAAAGAAACACATTTGAATGATTAATTACTGTGTACATTTTTATGTGTATTTTTTAACATTTTATTGAGGAGAGGAGTGAGCACATCTCAGCAGGCCAGTTTCAGCTGCTTTCTCCTTCTAGTGAAAAAATGATGATGTGATCTTCAGAGGTTTACCTTTTTCCAGCATCTGTGATCTTTTGTTTCCTTTCTTGTTTTTCTGTCAGGTTTTGTGATATATATATAGCAACGTAGTCATCTCTTAAAGTTAAACTTTCTTAATAAAATATTGTTTCATTTTTAAGTTTGCCTTCTTTGAGTCCGTATTATTCACCCACTTTTTATGGTTACACCCCTCCTTCCCTAGCTCATTAAAAAAAGAAAAAGTAGCAGTAATCTGTTTATTTACATTTCATTTTTACAATTTCAGTCCTCTCTGCCATGTTGAATGTTTTATACATTTAAGAAATCACTCATCAAAATTGCCCAACCTTTAAGCTCACATTCATAATGAAGACAAGAAAATAAACCAGTTATCTTTGGGTGAACATACTAATTCAGCATGAAAAAGGCTAAAAGTGAGCAATGCTGTTATCAAGGAAAATATCTGCTTTAAATAATTTAAATAGAAATTATGTTTCCATGTTTGTGACTGTAGTTTCTTTGGTGCTGAGTTCAACACACAGTCAGTCAATTAAATGCACCCTTACTGCTTCCATAGCAGTTCAGATGCTAAGCAGCAGCCAAGTGTGGGCACCTCTATAAAATCAGAGGTTGGTTGTAGCTCTGGAGGTAGAGCAGGTCATCTACTTGAAAGGTTGGTGGTTCGATCCCTGGCTGCTTCAGTCTGTGTGCCAAAGTAGATACTTAACCCCAAGTTGAGCTCCAGTGTATTCATCAGAGTGTGAATGTTAGAGCGCACTTGGGCGTAGGGGTTTGGGTGAATGAAGACATATAGTTTATTAGTGATTAAGTAGGAAAGCACCATTTACCATCTTAGACTGGCCATAATGCACAGAGCCACAGCTGCCAAGCACAGTGGTGGAAGGGTGATGGTTAGGGTTTGTTCTGCAGCCACAGGACCTTCCCAGGGGTGGATGGTGCAGTGCTCAAAGAAACTGCCAAAAACCCAAGAGCTGCAGGCCTCAGTTAACATGTTGAATGTTAAAGTTCATGATGGTACAATTATAAAAAGACTGAAGTGTGGCTTGTTTGGGAGGAGAAAGCCTGTCCAAAGAACGCTGTTCCAGAGGAGTTTTAAACCTAAGCCATGCTGCCGTTACACCAAAGTGGAGCTGTTTGGCCTTAACACACAGCACCACGTTTGGAGAAAGCCAAACAACACATCAGCACAAACGCCTCATAAAACTGTCAGGAGAGGGGGTGGAGAGTTTGAGCCTTATTATGCAACCACAGGACCCGGGACCTTGCAGTCATTAAACAGACCAGGACCTCCTCTGTACACCAAAGTTTTCTCTGATTGTCTCAGTTTCTGTATGACTTTATTGGTCATACAGACCAATTACCTCAACTTTCTGCTGCTACAGTTGGTTATTCAGTTTTCACAGTGCTGCACCGAGTCCTTTAAGAACTTTCTTTTTCATGACTGAAACTTGTTTGAGAAGTTATTGTTTTATTTTTCTTTTGTATCTTGGAACTTTTATGGCGATTTAGAAGTGTTGCTGGTATGAGGTTGGGATACTGTGGGAATTACCAGTTTCAGTACATAAAGTTCATGTTCTCAGGGGAGTTTTTGGGATTGTGCCACAGGTGCTCGCTCTCTCCTACGGCCTCTTAGAACTGTATAAACACTACATTAAAAACACTTCCCAGATTCTGGTCCTGGATTTCAGATTGAAACCAACATGGAAGCTTGTTTACAGACCTTCTGTTTATCTTCCCATTTCTCCACATTCAACACATTGATTGAAAGATTGGACTGGATTTTGACGCAACATTATCTTGTTATGAGATGAGCCCCATTTGCTTCCCTTTAATTTTACATTTTTGTTTCCCCCCAAAGTTGTAGAAAACATTTATCATAGTCCTCTTCGGTGTTCTGTCATTTTTAGGTCTGCTGCTGTCATGCTGAATAGATCAAACTGGAGACAGAAACTCATTTGTAATTAAGGAAATGTGCTGCTAGTTACTGATGATTATCTGATTACTGATTGTCTTTTTGACCCGTGGCTGCAAAATTTTGTGTGAAAATGGACAGTCCTGAAGACACGTGATGAGCTTTTGGACAGTCTTCATTCTCTACAGCAGCTTCATGAACTCGTCAGCTGGAGCTGTTTCCTTGAAGGAAGTGTTGCTGTTTGCCTTGATGCTGTGACCCGGCTCATCCCAAAGGTCGGTGTGTGTGTGTGTGTGTCATTGTGTGTGTGCCAAAGCAGACAGATCCATCTTTCTGGTCTCCCTCAGTAATGGTTTCTTTGCTTGTAGGCCAGTCACCTCAGCACAGTTGATGTTGAGATGTCTGCTGCTTGGACTGAGGGAAGCTTTGATGTGATGTGCCACTAACTGCCAATTTCTGAGTAACTTTAATAAATTTATCCTCTGCGGCTGTGGTGTTCTGGGAGACCCTTTTTTTCTTTTACTGCACTTCAAGAAACTTTCAGAATTCTTGACACTTAGTAACTGACTGACCTGAATGTCTGAGATTAATGTTGTTCTTCTTTGCTTCAGCCATTTTTGCCATGTTGTTGCTTTGAGAGACATTTGGTGTACACCAACACCATGTCACATAAACCACCTACTGTACTGTGATGATGTCACGTGTTGCAAAGGCAATAAATGTACCCACTGATCTTTGGCTGGACATACTTATTAATTCTGAAACAATCCAGGCCAACAGTGTGGAAAGCTGTCATCAGGAAAACAATGGCTGCTTCAAAGAATCAAATGAAATGTTTCCATGTTTATGGATTTCAACATAATTTCATGAGAATTATTTCATAGTCTTGACATCTTTGGTACCGTAAACAATAGATCTCGTTGGAGTCATTGCTGTTTAAATTAAATTCAGTCCAGTTTTATTTAGGCCTCAGTCACACAGGTCTAAAGATCGTTAACCTCCAGTTGATGGGGACAAAATGTGTACTGGTGAGTGTTTGGTGGAGGTTCCTTTTTGCTGTTGCTGTGATCATTCTAGACCCACAATAACAACTTTCAACATTCAGAGGCATTGAGCCTGAAAGACGCTGATATGCAAAAAGTAACCTGAACCTCAACTTTATGAAAGTGAGGAGTGTGCTGTGAGAATAAATAGCTTAATTCATTTTGCTATACAGTAATCCCTCACTTATTGCGGGTGTTACGTTCCAGGACCACCCGCGATAAGTGAAAAGTAGGGACGCTATATTTATTTTAATACTTATACATTATTTTATTAGTTATACACTATTTTAATTTTTTATAAACCCTCCCCGAAAACTTATACACCAAATATATACATTACTGTACAACACGTACTACACATGTGAAGAACGAGTACCGCAAAACCCCGCGAAACAGCAAAAATGCCGCAATATATATTTTACACTAATATTGATTGAAAACCCGCAAAACAGCGAGTCCGCGAAAAGCAAACTGCGAAGTAGCGAAGGATTACTGTAATTATCAAAAAGAGCTGTAAACATTTGAGTGCCTGTATAAAGTAATTTGAAACAGTTCGATAATTCCACCCACAGTGGCATTACAGTTTTGTGTCGCTAATGTTTTACTTGAATCAATAATGCGTCATGGCTAAGTCAAACATTGCACTCTCATATAATGTGAAGTTAATGAGCTCAAAGTGCATTTCTAAAGAGAAAAAAGCTCTTAATGTTCTTTTCCCTGTTTTTCTGCTAGAACACAGTTACCAAGCCAGAGCATTTTTCCACATTCATGCACATTTTTATTTTTATTCATTTTATTTTTTATTTATCTTTAACACTGGTGCACAGGACTTTTGTAAGTCCTAGTTTTACATCATATATCTCAGGTGATCACACTGAATTCTCTAAGATTGGTCCCATTATGCTGTCTCATTAGCTTCTGGTGCAAATTCTTTTGCAAAGTAAAAAAAAGTAATAATATTAACCCCTTAACTGGCAGCAAAAAAATCACCTGACAAAAACTACATAACGCCTTCTGGTTTTTATTGGCTCTGAAAAACCCATTTTATAGCCTATTAACTGGCCGCGACTGGTCCGCCGGCAGGCTAGACCCTCCCATTTTGATTGACACCTCATTCGGCCAATCGTGTTAAGAAATGGGTTTGCTAGAGCCAGTGATACTCAGAGGGCATCACGTAGCTTTGTCAGGTGATTTGGTGCAGCCACTTACATGATTGGCCGAATGAGGTGTCAATAAAAATGGGAGGGTCTAGCCTGCCATATAAAAGGGACTACAAACGGCCCGTCAGCGGGCCCTGGCCAGTTAAGGGGCTAATAAATGTTTGCCTGTTAATGGGTTATTTGCAGAAAAGTAAATCTTGAAAGCATTTTGCAGTTTCACAATTATCTAAAAGAAAACTTCAAAAATGTGTACCCCCTTCAGTATTTGCAGATGAACTGTGCATCCAGCTTCCATTCCTTTGAGTTAAGTGTACATTGAAATGTACATCCACTAGAAATAAAGAGAGACAGCTTGTTAATGCAGTATGAGATCCTTCACATATATCAAAGGACATCCTGGCATAATCTTACTGATAAATCGGAGAGTGGTCAGGTGATGCAGCTCACCTGGGATTTCTGAGCTATAAAAACTGGCCAAGATGAACTGCTCAGTCTCTCTCCTCCATTAACCCCTTTTTCATGGTTGTATTTGTGACTCCCCAAACCCTTGGCCATAATGCCATTCAAAAGAGCTGCACTCAAGGAAGACAAGTGAACTCAGTTCGCCTTTTAGCAAATGACAAGCTGTAACAATTATTCTCTAACCTTACCAATGGGTTTTAAGATCCCGGATGAGCCCCCTCCCCTCTTTGTCACAAACTTACACAAAGTATAACACACAGAAACAGACAACCACTTACACTCACATCCACACCTATGGGCAATTTAGAATGACCAATTAACCTAACCCCCAAGATTTACTTAAATAAAATTAATTTATTTACATAAACCAGCACAAGACCAAAGAGTGTTGGTACGTGGTGGCATCGAGGAACAGTTCATCTGGATCAGCATTTATAGCCTGGAAATCTGAGGTGAGCTGCATTGGGTGATGACCTTCATGCATCAGCCAATTATCAGGAAGAAAAGGCCAGAACTTCCTTGAGAGGGCCATTACAGTTTAGTATAATGGATCTTTTATAGTAAACCTTAGGTTTAGATTTTCTTTCCTCTAAACTTGAATATGAATCAACTGCAGTTATAACATAAACAAAAAAATAAGCTGGTTTTACTACCTCTATCTCATCAAGTTTCATGGCTTTTCCATCAGATAACTCTCTGAAGATTTCTGTTGATCAACACAAATATTAAAACAAATCAAGCCTCTTAGAAGAGAAGTAGAAAATTTGATGTCTACTCATCAAAAATGTTTTCTCAGTGTGAGATTGTATTTTGTTTTAGATATTTCAGATTTTGCTGTCATTATTCGTCTGACTTTGCTTGACTTACTGTTCATGCAGTCAAAGCGAAGCATGAGGCTGATGAAGCTCTCCAGCGTCATGTGTCCAGAGGAGGCGCCGTAGCGCAGAGCCATCAGATTGAGCATGTCGTCCTTCACCCTCATTCCTGACACACAAACACACACACACACACACAAGTGTGTTTTGCTATCTTTGTGGGGAATTTCCATTGACTTCCATTCATTTCTACAGCCTAAACCGTACCTTTACCCTTTTCCTAACCCTAACCATCACATACCTAACCCTAACCCTAACCTAAACTCAATTCATACCTTAGCCCTAACTCTGACCCCTGACCCAAAAACAGGGTTTCCCCTTGTGGGGACAAGGTTCCAGTCCCCACAAGGAGCAATTGGTCCCCACAACGTAGTATATGTCAGGAAAATTGTCCCCAAAAGGTATTATAAACATACGCACACACACACACACACACACACACACACACACACACACACACACACACACACACACACACACACACACACACACACACACACAAAAATGAACCAGACAATACAGGGTAAACACACAAATGCTAGACTTTTGTTTGAAAATACTGTACACCAGACCACTTCTGTTTTTGGTGTAACATTCAGCTTATCCCAGCGATATCTAGAAAGTCCGATTTTAAAACAAATATTTAATGAATGATTGAATGGGTTGTTTCCCTGTGCCTTCGAGCTGGGGAACGGGTCCTGACTGTTGTTTGCACTTATGCACTGAAAGACAGTTCAGAGTACCCACCCTTTTTGGAGTCTGGGTGGGGTGGTTGAGATGCTCCATCTGGTGACTCCATGGTCCTGCTGGGAGGCTGCAACACTCGCATGGGCAATGACAGTGAGACCTGGAGGGTTGTGATTGGGAGCAACAGCCTGCCCAATCTGAACCCGAATGGTGTTTTGTTGTTGGACTTCTGTGCAAACCAGTTTGTCCATAATGAACACCATGATCGAACTTAAGGATGTCCATAAGTGCACGTGGCACCAGGACACCCTAGGTCACAGGTCGATGATTGATTTTGTAATCGTATCACCAGATCTGGGGCCGCAGGTTCTGGACAGTTGGGTGAAGAGAGGAGCTGAGCTGTCAACTGATCACCACCTGGTGGTGAGTTGGATCAGGTGGTGGGAGAAGATGCTGGACAGATCTGGCACACCTAAACATGTCATGAGGGTGCACTGGGAATGCCTGGCAGAAGCCCCAGTCCGCCAAATCTTCAACTCCCACCTCCAGCAGAACTTCAACAGCATTCCAAAGGAGGCTGAGGACATTGAGTCTGAATGGACCATGTTCCGCACCTCCAATGTTAAGGCTGCTGCTCAGAGCTGTGGCTGCAAGGTGGATGGTGCCTGTCATGGTGGTAACCCCTGAACCAGATGGTGGTCAATGGAACTGAAGGGAGCCATCAAGCTGAAGAAGGAGTCCTTGGTTAGCCTGTGGGACTCCGGAGGTGGCTGACAGGTATTGGCAGGCCAAGCAGAACACAGCATGGGCAGTGGCTGAAGCAAAAAACTTGGGTGTGGGAAGAGTTCGGTGAGGTCATGGAAAAAGACTTTCGGACGGAATTGCAGCAATTCTGGCAAACCGTCAGGTGACTCAGGAAGGGAAAGCAGTGCTCCACTCACACGGTTTATAGTGCAGGTGGGGTGCTGCTGACTTCAACTGAGGCTATAGTTGGGCAGTGGAGGAGTACTTGGAAGACCTCCTGAATCCTACTGACATGCCTTCTGTAGTGGAAGCAGAGTCTCGAAGGGGAAGACTCGCCCATCACTGGGGGTGAGGTCACTGAGGTGGTTAAATAACTCCTTGGTGGCAGGGCCCCTGCGGTGGACAAGATTCACCCTGAGTTCCCGAAAGCTCTGGATTTTGTAGGGCTGTCTTGGTTGACACGGCTCTGCAACATCGCGTGGAGATCAGGGGTGGTGCCACTGGATTGGCAGACCAGGTGGTGGTCCCCATCTTTAAGAAGGGAGACTGGAGGGTGTACTCCTACTTTCAGGGCATCACACTCCTCAGCCTCCCGGTAAGATCTATGCCAGGGTGCTGGACAGGAGGGTCCGCCCATTAGTCGAACCTCGGATCCAGGAGGAACAATGTGGTTTTCTTCCTGGTCATGGAATGTTGGACCAATTCCTTATCCTTTTGAAGATATTTGAGTGTGCGTGGGAGTTTGCCCAACCAGTCTACATGTGCTTTGTGGACTTGGAGAAGGCATTTGACTGTGCCCTGTGGGAAGTCCTGCGGGAGTATGGGGTGTCTGGAACATTGTTGTGGGCCATTCAGTCCCTGTACAACAGTAGCGAGCGCTTGGTCTGTATAGCCGGCAATAAGTTGAACTCATTTCCTGTGGGTGTTGGACTCCGCCAGGGCTGCCCTTTGTCACCGATTCTGTTCATAATTTTTATGGACAGAATTTCTAGGCGTAGCCAAGTGGCAGAAGGCTTCTTCCTTGGTGGCCTCAGAATCTCGTCTCTGCTCTATGCAGATGATGTGGTCCTGTTGGCTTCAGCAGGTGGTGGCCTCCAGCTCACAGTGGAATGGTTCACAGCTGAGTGTGAAGCGGATGCCATGAGAATCAGCACCTCTAAGTCTGAGGCCATGGTCCTCAGCTGGTAAAGGGTGGAGTGCCCTCTCCAGCTCAGGGACAAGCTCCTGCCCCAAGTGGAGGAGTTCAAGTATCTCGGGGTCTTGTTCACGAGTGACGGGAGCGGGAGATTGACAGATGGATGGGGGCTGCATTTGCAGTGATGCGGATGCTGCACCAGTCGGTCGTGGTGAAGAGGGAGCTGAGTGTAAAAGCCAAGCTGTTGATTTACCGGTTGATCTAAGTTCCTACCCTCACCTATGGTCACAAGCTTTGGGTAAATGCTAAATAGTAAACGGACTAGTTCTTATATAGCGCTTTTCTACTCAGTATGAGCACTCAAAGGTAGTGACCGAAAGAATAAGATCGCGAATACAAGCAGCAGAAATGAGTTTCCTTCGAAGGGTGGCTGGCCTCTCCCTTAGAGATAGGTTCAGGAATGCGGCCATTTGGGAGGGGCTCAGAGTAAAGCTGCTTCTCCTCCACATCGAGGGGAGCCAGTTGAGGTGGCTTGGGCCTCTGACTAGGATGCCTCCTGGGCGTCTCTTGGGTGAGGTGTTCTGGGCATATCTCATCTGGAGGAGGCCCTGGGGTAGACCCAGGGCACACTGGAGAGATTATATCTCTTGGCTGGCCTGGGAATGCCTTGGGATCCCTCCAGATGAGCTGATGGAGGTGGCTGGGGAGAAGGAAGCCTGTGCTTCTCTGCTTAGGCTGCTGCCCCGCGACATGGCCCCAGATAAGCGGAAGAGAATGGATGGATGGATGGATGGATGGATGGATGGATGGAAAGGATGAATCAAATTTAAACATTTTCTAGTATTAACAATGAGTGTATAAAAATGAGATGGAAAATATTTTTAAACCTCATCATTAGTGTACTGCAAATACATCATTTGTGGACATCTCGTCAAGCCATATCCTGAGTAGATCTTTGAGGTGGTTGAGAACCATCTTAGCAACAGGGCATAGGTATGGAGTAGATTTGCCCTGAGATGACGAAACCTCTGGATACTGTCGGGAAGTCTTGACGGATTGTGTTAGAGTGGAGTAGCCCTTTACCCTGATAAAGTTACTGGAGGGGATTATATTGAGTTTGCCCATCTAGTTCACATGTGATTTGTGGACCATGGCCCTTATCATACAGTCACCTTAGTGAAGACTTTTTTGGAGACCAGCCCACAACCAAAATTTATTCTAATTGCATGTAATGAATGTGTACTTTTGCTTTTTGAAATGGTGGTTTTGAAGATGGGGATCAGACTGTAAATACTCGCAGTCAGTTTCTGCCTTCACAGCAACTTTGATGCGTCAGGACATCAAAAGGGTAATAAGAAGGTGTCAACCTGCTACTTGAGACTGAATGGGGTCGAGTTGGCAATTGCATGCAGTCTGATAATACAGCAAGTCTGAGTCGGACCACAATTGTTTAGAGACAAGTTTCTTCCCACCAGGTGATGTGTGCAATCACTTTGCAATTGAAAGTGATTTTCATGTCGAGGTTGTGCCCAGCCTCTATGCAATCAGTTGGTAACCA
The DNA here is from genome assembly GCF_007364275.1 of Archocentrus centrarchus. NCBI lineage: Eukaryota > Metazoa > Chordata > Actinopteri > Cichliformes > Cichlidae > Archocentrus > Archocentrus centrarchus. The sequence continues at coordinate 26,666,909 of NC_044367.1, read as the reverse complement.
CAACTACTTGCAATCGACCAGCAAAAAAACATTTCAGTTCAATGACCAAGCAACCACCAATTTTTCCTATTTGCAGGGAGGTAGATGACCTATTTTTTATTTTTTTTTGGCTGTGGTGTGACTTAGCACTCAGGGAGTCCAATGTACAGGAGTGTGCAGTTTCAGGAGCATTGCTGAATGCATGAATTCCAAGCAGGTGTACCTGAAGCAAAGAATGCATTCCTTAGCTCTCTCAGTGACAGTGTTCCTGTTCGTGAAACATCAGTACTGTAGAAAATTTTCTTGGAAAAATAAAAAGAAAGCAATGCTTAGAATGCAGCACAAGTATTAATAATACACAATTAACTATAAAACACTATATTTATTTTAAAAAATGTTTTTTTTGTGCACCAAATATTTAATTTGATTTTGGTTCTCTTTACCTTGAATGTGATGACCTTGTTCCAGAGACGGACAAATTCCTCACTGTTCAGTTTGCCTGTGATTGATGTCTGTTTTACCCAACATTAAGGCAACAAAGCTATGCATATCTTACACACAAGCAAGCAAAACAGTAACGCCCACCTGAGTAGGTCCTCTGCAAGCCAGTAAACAGTTCTGACCCACTGAAGTGTGGACTCTGCAAGACCTCTAACCATTGAAAGCAAATCCTGTAAGTGACAAGGTAAAGACTTGCTTTTCCCCAAAGATGTTAGCTGGAGTTAAGATCTGGAAGACTTGGCAAGAAGTCTTTGAAATATTCTTCGAACAGGGTCAGAGATGACCAGCAATTTTTGAGGTGTGGAAGGATAAATTGACTTAAAGAGGCCATTGCCATCAATTCAATACAGTTTTTTATAGAACATTTCAATGAAATAAATGTTGGCTGAATGTAGTGTTTAGACTTGTATTCATGGATATCGTGATTTTAAAAAAGAAGAAAAAAAAAAAAAGCAGATTTATTACTTGCAGTGTGTGAGTGAACATGAAAAATCTCATGTGCATTAGGACAGGATACATCCATCAGTGCAACCATGCTACGGCAGGCATCAATACTGAAACCTCCAGATTTCAGGTCTCCTAAATAAAACATAAATATATGTGTCAGCAATATAAAACAGTCTCACATAGCTCTGAGCACTGATGCTGCAGACTTCTAAAGTCCAACCTTTCAGGATGTTTTCATTTAGAAGCCTCTGGAGATGCTCAGCATCAACTTCATCATACTGGAAATGAAAATAAGATTTCTCTTATACTTTCATTTATGAGCTGCCTGTCATTTATTAACAAAACAAATTAAACTGTCCACACACACTAGCATACACACACTACTGCTGTATCTGGCTAATTTGTGTATCGTTGTGATAGCTAAGAGCACCACTTTTATGTTACAAGATTACATATTTTGCTGGCTACACTGCAGAACTGAACCCTAACCCAACAAGCTAATCCTGCTTTCTAATCCAGTTATTTCTAGGTGCCTAGAAATAATTAGATTGGATGGAAAAGTTGTGTAAAGAGTTTGCTGATTAGCACTGGAGTAATGCATGGCTCTTTGTTCAGCATGTGTTATCAAAAGTATGCCCCAGGGTGCCATTCTAGGACCACTGTTATTCACGGTTTTTATGGTGTTAAAATCAGAAACAGTACAAGTCATCTGTATGCCGATGATGCCATTTTGTATACAGGCATGCTGTCTGTGCTCAGGTGATTTAAAAGGTACACACTGATTTTTGTTCTGTATGGGAACGTTTCAATGTTAAACTCAGATAAAACTAAATATCTGCTGTTTTCACCAAAGCTGGCTAACAGCACTTTAAAGTGAATATTGCTACTTTTAATAGGATACCAAATTAGAGAAAATACCTCCATAACTATTTTGGTTTTTGGCTCGATAGCAGCTATTACTACCACAGTATGTTCACTGAACTGACCTTAAAGAAGAGGTTTTTCCATATTCTTTCATTTATATTTCATAGTTCTCTAGAGTTTATCTATAGAGATAAGGCATGCATTATAGCTCTGCAGAAAGCTAATATTTAATTTTCCATTATTGATTGTGGAGATGCCGTGCATAGACCTCTATTCTCGAACCTCTTTATGAAACCTGCCCAGGTTCAAATTTAGGTATAGCTTCAGAACACATGATTTCATTCTGTAGTTGGATGATAGTCAGTGCATTATCATTGTATTTTAGTAATATATGAAGCTACATTTTTTCTATTATAAAATGGCTTCAGTGGCTATGACCCACACAATTAAATTACAATCTACAGAAACTTGTAAAAGTAATCTTTTGCAGTCATTTTAAATCCCCAGAGGCAGACACTGAGCAGTGTGAACGTTCATATTTTATCCTTTACATATGTCTAATTATATCATTATATTTGCTTTTATTTTTATGTGTATTTTATGTACACATAAAAATAAAATGTTTGGAGACAATCGGTCATAGTGGAGTTTTATTTTATTTTTTAAAAATATTTTCCACTTTTTATAATAACAGCAACAAAACAACATCAACTGAATTCTTCAGTAAGTTGAATTTTCTTCATCATACTGAGCCAGGAAATTGTTCCTCCTACCAAACATGTATATTTTGGTACTACTTTAATTTGCTACCAAATAACTGGAATAACTCAGTGCAACTAAACCACAAGTGCAACTTTAAATCAGGATGATTTAGATATTTCATTTCCAGACATCAGGAAATTACCTTGTCAGAGTTTTGTTGGAAAAAGTCCGTCTTTTTTTGATCCTCCTTTGGATTTTTGACCTTGACCTGAAAATCAGCAGTACCAGAGAAATTAAATTTACTAATACGTCACTTAACGTATAACAAAAGGGGAAAATGTGCCATAATTTATTGTTGAATACACACCTTCTCATCAAGCTCATGTTTGTGGTCACCAGAATTATCACTATGGACAAAACAATTCATAAGTTATTTCTTCTTCACATAAAAAAAAAAAAAAAGACTGTGTTGCGTAAGTGTCACATAGATTTTCCAACATTGTTCTCATACAGACAGAGAGAGCATACTAGAAGTCGGCTTCTGCTTTTGAGTGGATGGTCAGGAGGAAGGAGGCGGTCTCATTGGGATTGAAGGTGGCTGGCACAATCAGGTATTCACCAGGCTTCAACATAAGGAACTCCATCACCTCGCGGGCATTCAGGTAGGTTTCAGTTTGGGCAACAGGTGCTTTCCCAATGAAGAAGTCCTGGGAAAACCTTTCCCTCTGTGCCTTATACTGAAAGAGCATGTAGATATCTCAGACATCTTACATCATTTATAAGAGGTGTGAATGTAAACAAGAACTGTGCAAAAAACAATTTCTTACTTTTTCAGCCACCTTGAAGGAAATCAGTGGATGTTGGTTCATGTTGGGAACAAGAAATGCATTCAGTTTGTTTTCATTCAATTTAATAATATTAAAATGAAATAAAAGTATAAAATTCAAATAAAAATCCTAACTGAATATGGTCTCATATTTAGAGAGCTTTTTACTGCTTTTTTCTTATCTTCAAAGCTGATGACAACGTTATAACACTGAGGGAATTTGGATAATGATTAACATTATTAGTGTAGGTCTCAAGTTTAGGTCAACCCGATCATTTTAAACAATACAACTCTTTTTTCTTTTTTTCTTTTCCAGGCAAAGCTTTACTACAGCAGTACACACTCAGCCACTTTATTCGTTACACCTTTATAGTACTAGGACCAAAGGTCTTTATTAGATTGCAATCTGTTGACAGTGGAGGCCATTTGAGTACAATGAACTCAAATATCATGTTCAAGAAACAGTAGCAGCGGCCTGAAGTGTTGATACCAGGCATGTTTATGCTAAATTCTGACCCTACCATCTGAATGTCACGGCAGAAACTCATCAGACCATGCAGCAATTTTCATGAGCCTGTGTGAACCGTAGCCTCAGTGTCCTGTTCTTAGCTGACAGATGTTTCACCTGCTGTGCTCTTCTGCTACTCTGCACATCTGCTTCAAGATTGAATGTGTTGTACATTCAGAAATGCTCTTCTGCATAACTTGGGAGTAATGAGTGGTTAAATTCTCCTGGACATTCTTCTCTGGCCTCAGCGAGGCTGCTCACTGCATGTTTTCACTTTTTCAGACCTTAAAACCTAGAGATGGCAATCCCTTAAATCACCTTTCTTTCCCATTCTGATGCCAGGTTGAACTTCAGGGGGTCGTTTTGACCATGGTTACATGCCTAAATGCACTGGGTTGCTGAAATGTGATTGGCTGATTACAGGCAGTTGAACAGGTGTACCTAACAAAATGACAGTGTATATTCAAATAAGTTTTCACCTATTTTACACCTGCAGCTAGTTTCTATGTCCATGTTATGCATGTCATATCATAATACACCATGAAGAGCAATGTTTACCTCATATATAGAAAACCCAATGTGGAGGTTTTGCACCAGGTGTCTGTTCCTCTTGTCAGGCTTTTGCATGAGAGACACCATTATGTTTCTGTCCCCCGCTTTCTCTGAATAACCACCACAAATCGTGACACGATACTGTGGATTAGTCCAGAAAGTATCTGGAAGGCAAAGAGAAAAATATGGTTTATTTGCCGGACTCAGAAAATTAGGATTAGAAAAAGAAGCTGAAAACACGGCCAGTTAAATAGAGTCTTCAGACTGACCGCGATGGAGCTGAATGTGTCAGAGCTTAGAAAGAGTCCTGTGGGTGAAACCTTTGTTTTATAAAAAGCAAAGTCATGCAAGTGCAGGAGCTGCAGTTATGTATTACAGAATTTAATCTAGTTTTATTGATATAGCACCAAATCATGATAACAGTTGCCTCAAGGCACTTTATACTGTAGGTACTCAACAATAACACTCTAATGGAAGTGAGTGCATGATATTAAGATATCTTTATATAAGATAGTGTGCAAAACATTGTTTTACACCTGTGTTTGTAGTGCTTTATTATTGTGGATGTTCAACTTATTCCTTTCAGTCACAAAAAAAATCCTGTAACAAACGTGTTACTACTGATCAGAAAATTAAAGTACTACAGTACCTGAAAAAACAATAAAACAAAACAAAAACAAACATATTTGCATTCACAGCTGCTGATAACTGAGTTGAATTAGACTAAAGATTTTTTTGTTGTCTGGTCAGAAATTATGTTAACAACTTAACTTGTTGCCCTGTTGGACCTTTTGTTCTCAATGTTAGGGATTTGTATCAAGACTGGAGAGTTATGTAATTTAATCATTGCTGAAATAAGTTGCTTCACTGCACAGTTGAACTTCAGGGCTCTTTTAACTCATACTTTTCTATTTACAGATATTTCATCAAAAACCGACAAAACAACTGAGGTTCTCAGCTGCCAAATTATGGTTATTTCTGTGCATTTTTCTAGTGCATATATTTCACATTTTAACACATGCATTCCAGTGTATGAGAGACAATATGATATCAGATTTAATACCTCTGTTATTGATGCAGCCTCCTGCCGTGGTTCCTGCCACCCATCGGCCCTCGTACATGGAGGTCTTCCACTGACTAGACACATTTTCATTAAGGAAGTCCGGAGACAGCCCGCAGATGTCAAGATCTGAGTAGAACTTACAGAAATCTTCGAAGGCCATCCTGTTAAAATCAGGTGGATTTGGAAATTACTTGTTTTTCCTCTGGATGTGATGATACGGTAGAGTACACGAGGGATGACGGGAAAATATTTGTATTTTGTTATTTATTTTTTAAAATCAAATTGTGCAAGTTTTCTTACCAAAACTCTCCATCATCAGCCACTGAAAGGCACATTTTATGGTCTTCAGGGCTCACAGTTTGCCACAGAGAGGACCTGAAAGACAATTTGTCATTTGATTAAGAGGGGAGACACATTTTCAGAGGGAGTTTAGAAAACCACTCCTGCATGCATCCATAAATGTAATCAGTGTTTTCCACTTATTAGAAGGCCTAGTTTTTGACACACGTTTGTTTTCCATCTTTAAGTTCAGAGTCGTGAGTGAGAGTCTGACTTACCGATCACTCCAGTCTCCTCTCCACTCTCCTTCACCCCAGGGGTTCCACAAACGCACCAATTGTACAGTTTTTCCTCGGCTCATCGTCTGACCGCAACCATCACCAAAAGAGTATTACGTACAGTGAAGGTTAAAATTTGGTAGTTTTATTTGTATTGTTAATGTTAACAAAGTTGTAACTGCACATTTTCACCTCTTTGACACCCGTCACAGTGTAGGCGTGGCCTGGGACCAGTCCGTTTGGTAAAACTGTAGCAGATGTTTCCTACATGAAAAACACATTTGCCATTTGTAGACTATTACATATTAAAAATTCTAGAAAATTTCTCGAACTTCTGTTGATTCATTTAAACTAGATAGAATCTGAATCAGAGGTAGAGAGCATCCATAATACAAAAAGCACCTGAAGGGAAAACACAAACACAAAGCCACAAGGAAACACAACAACAACACAACAAAGAACTAAACAAGACACAGACAATATACACACACATAAGGTAATGAGAGGAGTGTAAACATCTGGAGCCTACCACTCATAGAGCCATCCCGCCAGTCAGTCAAGAACATTTCAACATTTCGTGTTACAGACAAACGTCTCCTATAAAATGATCGTAATAAAAGCTTTTATAACCACTGCTGAGGTCCTTCAAGTGTGGCAGGTGTTTATCTCTCTGTCTTAAGATAGACTTTCACAAAATAACATCTGTGCCAGATAATGTTATAAAACTTTCCAAGTGTTTAGTTGAGCTGAAAATGAACGTCGGAAAATAAGATGAGGTCTGATTGATGAATAGCGAGTAAAGGGCAGCAGAAGTATGGGGGACATACAGTAACTGGGTCATTGCTGGTGGTTCTGCTTCTGTGTGATACATTACGACTCACCCTGGGAGGTGTACCACAACCCATCAGTGTGTTGGATTTGCCAGCTCTGCACATCAGCCCCCACAAATTTGGACTGGGGTCCAGCTGCCGGAGGCTAATGTGTACCCCACCGGTGAAGTCCATCATAGCCTCTGAAGGAGTTCCAGCAATCATGTCAGCGTAGGAGCCACAAACCCTGACGTGATAATATACTTTTATAGAAACTTACAGAAACAACAAACTCGACTCTCATTTACAGTGTGTGTAGGGCTGCTTGCATACTTGGCGTAGGCTTTCTCCAGGAGTGCAGGCCAGAACTCATTTTGGTCTTTGGAGTGAACAAAGATTAGGTTGCCATTGAGTGTTGGTAGCTTGTCATCAATGACTACATCCACCCAGTGTCCAAATCTCCAGAACTGAAATTTATATACACATATGAATCTAAATACAGACACAGAGACACATAGCAGATCATAGTTTGCTGCTGTCTGGCATTATAAGCCAACAATTTATGGGGTTAAATTTACACGCATTGTATCTAAACATAAAAATGTGTTAAATTACTGTTTCATAAAATATAAGCAGTAAAAGAATTTTAAACCCTGTGGCATCTGCTTGTTTGCTAGTTTATGCTGTGATGGGTTAAATACAAACAAAGGCCATCTTATCAACAATTAAATAAATCACAGACTTCAAGTAGTGCTCAGTAAAAATATACCTGTCAAAAATTATAACCACCCTGTTGGTATTTACCCTGAAGTGAAAGATCCCGCAGTAGTTCTCATCAAATATTTGCTCAAGAGGGATAACTTCTGTGAAAATATGTTTCTGGAACGTCGGCGCTCCAATCGATGCAAGAAACCAGCAGTTTCCTGTTCCAAAAGAGCCAAAAAGAGAGTTCAAAAAGGGTCACCAGAGGAAATTGGGTGGAGAGAACAAAAATTATTATTGATGAAGACATTTCCCTACCGAGGCGCCCTTGACCAAAATCAAACCTGGAGATTCCGTCAAGTACGAGGGCTGGAAACGGAGCGATTTCCTGAAACAGAGAGAAAGCTCTGAAGTGTTCAAAGAACGTTTCTCTTTTAGTGTATCCTACTACAAAACGTGTTTGTTTATGCACATTGAAATAATGTTGCAATAAAACTGGCCAATCACATGCCACCCACTAACAAAACTCTTGTTAGATTCAAAATAGCAACGGCATGTTTTTGACAGCCAGTCTGAACCACACTGACAAGCATCCCTGAAGTCATTGTTGGAAAGTATGCGAGAACTAGAAGCTTCTGCAGTGCGTCAAATAATAAAATACAAAAGTATAGAATCCCATATTCTTTACATAGTGACAACACACAAACTTCCAGCAACCAACTTGATTCTGAATGCAGAGCTGAAAGTACTAAAAGTGAATCGCTGCAACAACTTTTAATCTCAGCTGAATCTATTTAGCTTAACAATATTATGATATCTCCTTAACCTGATGTTAATATTTTGGGTGAACCATGAGCTCTTCTGTGTTTGAATCATTTCAAAATACTCACTGCTGGTCTCAGCCACTCCACGCGGTCCAGGTCAGAAGGTTTCAGCATTCCTTGACTCCTTATCCCTTGGCCGATGGACCTTCTGTCGGGTGGAAATGTCTCATCAATGAACTTTTTTCCTCTTGTGAGACAGTACTGTTTCAACTGCTGGTAGTCTTGGCCGAAGAACTTCTGAGGCTTGGTGAATTTCCCAAAACCGTCCTGCTTGTGACGGGCCTCTATGATGTTCAGGCATGCACCGGGAGGAGGCATTGCTGCAGACTTTTGGCTCTGTTTGCAAGAATTTTCAATGTAAAATTCAGAAATAGTAAAAATTTAGAGAAAGAAGAAAAAAACACTACCACATGCCTTGTTAAAGATTTTAATATGCCTTATTTTTAAAGTCACGACACAAATGATCACAAATATGTTTTAAACAGAAATAATGAGTTGCAATATTTTGAAAAACATCTATTTTGAAAATTTTTTATGGTGCATAAAATTATATATGAAGCTCATTGACAAATAATCAAATTGAGTGCAAACTTTATATAGTGCATGTGAAGTGACTGCAAATTGTTATTTTTAGTTATTATAAAACACTATAGATAACAAGGCATTATCATAAAAATAATAACTGAGGAAAACTGGATTAAATGCTATCAACTGTTAAGAACATATAAAATATATTTTATAAAGTAAGCAATTTATGCCCTAAATGGAAGAACCTGCATAGAATTTTTACCTATTATTTTAAGTGTCACCCATCTAGATGAGAAAAATGTACAAAAAATAATCCAACTCCATTAAAACTATTGTAGTCCATCCATCCAACATTTATCCTGGGGCCTGTCATAACCAACATGAGCACTGTGAAAAATGCCCTGTACATCACAGGATTAACACAAAGAGCCAGGCAGTCATTCATGCTCAGACTATTTTTGTTACTATTTTTGATGTTCTTGAAAGTATTATATTCTCAGATATAAAGTTTTCCTTCTAAAGTCAACTCCTCCAGGAGTAACATAAATGTAAGTAGCCTATAGTCTGCAGTATGCTATCATGGACTACCTGCACCCATTACATAATGATATGAATGCAAATGCTGGATGGTTTAGAATATTCAAAGATCTTACCTCGCTAGCTCAAAATAGAAAACCTGTGCAGATAAAAGGCGTAGTGGAAGCTGAGTAAACCAGCAGGTGGGAATGGAGAAACTTCAACTGCACTTATATACACCAGAGGCTGTGTGTGCTGTCCTTATCTTTCTAAGCCAGATAGGAAAATCACCTTTGAACAAGCCACGCCCATCGTCACCTTAAGCTCACAGTAATTGTTTTGGCTCTACTTCCTGGAAGCTACTATATGACCAGCAGAGAGAACACATAGAGACAGTTTCTCTTTCACTGGACTGACTGTGCATTAGTTCATGTTTATGGTCTGTCCTTGTCTCATTTATTTATGAATTTATAGTATCCACATTCATGTTTAGAGTATGACAGTTGCTGTTAATGATTAGTCAGGCACAAAGCAGTGACATTAAAAGCACCCACCGCTTGCAGTATGGCTGTGCTTCCTGTTAAACTAAGAGTTGACTGAGTCTGTTAGCTGCCACTGTTTACAGTTCTCACTGATGTCTGTTTTTCTATCTTTCTGTGAACCTCTGATATCTTATGTTGACAATAAGTGTTGACATTAAAAAAAAAATCAACATTTGACAGTATTTTAAGATGAAGCTAGCAGTTGAATCTTTGACTTGACAATCAGCACAGAGAGATAAACTGAATCAAGTGCTGAAAATGTGTGTTATTTCCTTAAAAAATATTATTATTACTATTATATATTATTTTTGTGTCAGCCACCAACAAATTGATAATTGGTAGAGCAGGTCACCTACCAATCGGAAGGTCGGCGGTTCGATTCCTGGCTGCGCTGGGCTGCATGCCAGTGTATCCTTGGGCAAGATACTGAACCCTATGTTTCTCTCCGATGCAAGCGTTGGAGTGTGAATGTTTGTGAATGTTAGATAATAAAAGCACATAGCTTAGTTAATCATGGAAGTGCTTGTATGAATGGGTGTTAATGGGTAAATGTAAAACGTGTTGTATAAGCGCTTTGAGTGGTCAGACAGAGTAGAAAAGCGCTATATAAGAACTAGTTCACTGACCCAGCTGTCTTAGCTAATTATAGGCCAATCTCCAACCTTCCTTTTCTCTCTAAAATCCTTGAAAGAGTAGTTGTAAAACAGCTAACTGATCATCTGCAGAGGAACGGTTTATTTGAAGAGTTTCAGTCAGGTTTCAGAATTCATCACAGTACAGAAACAGCATTAGTGAAGGTTACAAATGATCTTCTTAGAGCCTCTGACAGTGGACTCATCTCTGTTCTTGTCCTGTTGGACCTCAGTGCAGCTTTGATACCGTTGACCATAACATTTTATTACAGAGATTAGAGCTTGCTATAGGTATTAAAGGAACTGCACTGCAGTGGTTTGAATCATATTTATCTAATAGACTCCAATTTGTTCATGTAAATGGGGAGTCTTCTTCACACACTAAGGTTAATTATGGAGTTCCACAGGGTTCTGTGCTAGGACCAATTCTATTTACATTATACATGCTTCCCTTAGGCAGTATTATTAGAAAGCATTGCATCAATTTTCATTGTTATGCAGATGATACTCAGCTTTACCTATCAATGAAGCCAGATGACACACATCAATTAGTTAAACTGCAGGAATGTCTTAAAGACATTAAGGCCTGGATGACCTCTAATTTCCTGCTTCTAAATTCAGATAAAACTGAAATTCTTGTACTCGGCCCCACAAATCTTAGAAACATGGTGTCAAACCAGATACTTACTCTGGATGGCATTACTTTGGCCTCCAGTAACACTGTGAGAAACCTTGGAGTCATTTTTGACCAAGATATGTCCTTCAATGCACATATTAAACAAATATGCAGGATCGCTTTTTTGCATTTGCGCAATATTTCTAAAATTAGAAACATCCTTTCTCAGAGTGATGCTGACAAGCTAATTCATGCATTTATTACTTCTAGGCTGGACTATTGTAATTCATTATTATCAGGCTGTCCTAAAAGCTCCCTGAAAAGCCTTCAGCTAATCCAAAATGCTGCAGCTAGAGTACTGACAGGGACTAGAAAGAGAGAGCAGATTTCTCCCATATTGGCTTCTCTTCATTGGCTCCCTGTTAACCTGTTTAACTTTAACAAAACACAGAACAAAAAAGAAAAAAAACACTCACAAAGCTGTTTTTAAGAGTCATATGGTGAGTAAGGTGTCAGTTTTAACATGTGTGGCATTAATACATCCATTGGCAATGTTGAGATTTGAAGCAAAGTGTCATGCCCTAAATAGCAAATTTACAGCTTGAGAAGATGACTTGGTGGTATCCCAAGCTACTGTAAAGTGTGTGCCAACTGCCATAGCACACCTGCCACATCACAAAAACTTTATACTTCATTGTGCAATCATCATAAAACACTATTGTCTCATGGTGTTGCCAAGCAATGTTCAATCAATAGGTAAAATGTAACAATTGAACAGGCATTTCTCTGGAACGTTAAGCCAAATTCTCTGTAATCAGTGATACTAATGAAATTTCTATCTTGGTAACATTAACCTTTGTTTAACCAGGAAGTCCCACATCCTTTATTGACCAAATTTAACCAAAAGAGTTAATATCAAATTATTGGAAAAGCATAAAGGCAAGTGATACAAACTTGTTTTTTGGTCTGTGTGTTATCTGTCAATCAATTTATCCATTCACAATTTAATTCATATCACAATTAAATTGTTGTACTATAGAATAAAAAGTATTCACTAACTCAAATTATTGAATCCCTGCAATAATTAGACGGTGTAATTTATTTTAATGTGAGATGGCTGCATTTGGGAAATACATCTAGGTTTGGTCCATTGTCCATTGTCATGCAATAATATTTGGATACAAATAGAGTGGCTTTTACAGGTCATTAGATCTTGTTTTACAACATGAGCAAAATCTGTACAGCAGTGCACCAAAGGATAACTATAATCTCCAATGTTTTGTTTTATGAGTTTTGTGAGTGCACCTAGTTGTCCTCCACTCTTAAGCTACACCTTAAAAACACAAAGAAAGATACACAACAGACTACATTTGCTTTCTGCATTTTGACTTTCAAAAAAACAAAGTATTTTGTTTCAGACAGTTTTGAAGAGATATGATTGTGCCTTTCATGCAGACTGGTTCTTATATAGCATTTTTCTACCTGAGCACACGAAGCGCTTTATACAACATTCAAGCTGTGTGGAAAATATATTTATTTTTGAATCATGCTAAAAAAAATAGGAACCACAAACTCACAAAAACTCAAAACTTAAGGTTATGTATATAACCCCGCTTCTCTGAGTAGCATGAGGGAGCGTCTCACTACGGGAACGCCTCCTGTGTGACCTCATCAGAAGCTCAACTTTAAACTGGCTGAAATTGCCGCTAGATACAGTTGATGGTGGAGAACTTTACCCTTTTCAATCAGGGCCTGAAGAAACGACAGAATCACTGCCACAGAGTACTGAAATGGATGGGCTGTGATACTAAGCACCAGTTTTCAAACACATGCTTAGTCATGTCCTAGTCAATGATGCTCTAACACACTGAATAGTGTCAATAACACTACAAGGGAGCCATCTCCCCAACTCTGGCCAGAGCAGGCGAGTTGAGAGCCACTGGGGGGAAAAGCATAAAGGAGGGTCCTTGGTCACTTGTGGGCCAGTGCATCCACTCCAGTGGCGCTCTCTGATCATGCAGGGAGAAAAATACGAGGCGCTGAGCATTTCCCCCGACGCATAAATGTCCACGGTTACCTGATCGAACTGCAGCCAGATCTGCTTCACCAAAATTCCCAGTACACGAGTCGCTCTCAGCGACAGCAGGTGAATGCTGCTCCATACTATCAGTCTGTGTGCCAGTGTGTAATCTGGTGAACCTCAGACCCCATAGTCTGTTGATGCAGACCACAACTGTAGAGTTTGACCTCACTAAAACATGATGACCTCTCAGCCAAGGGAGGAAACGTTTCAGTGACAGATGAACTGCCAGCAGATCCAGACAGTTTAAGTGGATAGTGCGCATGTGAGGGCCCCATCTCCCATTCACTGCTCTTCCCTTGTGAGTGGCACCCCAGCCTACAAGATAGGCATCTGTGTAGATCACCTTCCTGGCTGAAATCATCCCCATGGTAATGCCTTCAGACAGGAAGTCTGGTTTCTTCCAAGTGAACAGTCTGCAGAGACCACAACGATGGCCGTTGTCATGTGGGGGTGGGGGGCTAGTCCCTGTAAGTACACCCAGGGATGAAAATATGTAGGCACCCCAGTGGTATCGCCACTACAGCGCAATCCATCAGACCCAGCAGCCTCTGACACTGTTTGAGGGTAACTGTGCTGCCTCTGCGAAACAGCGCTCGGGATGACTCTATGGTCATTATTCTGAGGACAGAACGCTGGTCTGTAGGGAGTCTAGACTGAGCCCTGTATATGTGACACAATGAGTTGGTATCAACATGCTCTTTTCCACATTTATCTGCAAACCCAAATTCTCCAGATGGTGTATAAGAGCATCTGTGTTATGAGCCACCTCCTGGTAGGTGGGGGCTGCAACCATCCAGTCGTCGATGTATGTGGCTACCCGAATGCCCTTTTCCCTGAGTGGGGCCACTGCTGCCTTGGTGCATTTCACAAACACCCTTGGGCTCAGTGACAGGCCAAATGGCAAAACCTCAAAATCACATGTTATCCCCTGGAAAGCAAATCTTAAATACTTTAAGTGTAGGGAGATATATGAGTATGTGAAAATAAGCATCCCTCAGGTCGAGTGATGTGAACCAGTTGCCTGCTCTTACAAACCTTAGCATCGAGGCATGTGTCAGCATGTGTCAGCACTTGTATTTTCTTAAGTTTGGGTTAAGGGCATGGAGGCCCAGAAAGGTTCTCATCCCCCTCCCTCCCTTCTTCAGGACAAGGAAGTACCATGAATAGAAACTGCCGTGCGTTTCCTCGGGAGGGACAACTCTTATAGCCCGTTTGTTTTTCAAGATGCAAATTTCCTCCGAGAGAAAACTGGCAGACTCGCCCAGGGCATGAGAATAAATCATTTCTTTGAACTGTGTTGGAGCGTCATTGAATTGATACCTGTAGCACTTTACTATTGTCCTCGACACCCATACTGACTGAGTGCATGTGGCCCAGCTCTCTATGTGGAGAGATGGAGGGCTCACTGGCCACTTCCCCAAAGATAGCATGTTGGTGCCCCCTTGTGGTTGGGGTGCATAACCCTATCAGTATCTTGTCAATTCCCTCACCTGTGATGGAGGTGCCCAGAAAGTCTGAATCGTCACAGCTGTTGATATGCGGCAGCTCCATGGGCTGCGTTATGGCAGACAGTACTGATCTGGTTTTCAGCATGTTTATTTTTTTCATATGTGCAACACCTGACAGCACACTTGGCAAACTGCCTGGATGTGCGTGTTGGGACTTTTTAGATACAGAATGCATGAGAGAAGTGCTTATGAAACAACGTTGCAAATTCTGAGTCTGTTTCTCCCTGGAGGGTGACACAAACACCAACCTGAGTACTGCACTCTGTGTGGAACAAGTCCCATTGAACTTGCTCTGCAGCAGAACTGGGTGGGGGCTGAGTGGCCATGAAGGGGACAAACTGGGCTTGCTGTGCCCCTGGAGGAGAACCTGCCACTACTTTTTCCTCCTGGTCGTGGCAGCAGGAAGAGGAGGAGGAGCCGTTTGAGGTCTGGTCTCGGGAGACTGCTTTCTAGCCCATGGATTCATGGGAGCCCCTGCAGTCTGTGGGGCTGCCTGTGCCTTAGGCACCTTGGGGATCCTGAAAGTGGGAGCTGGGTGAGACACTGCCTGTGCATATGACTGGCGTGGCGCTGCTGGGGTGGTGGGTTAGGCCCTACCCGGTAGGCAGAGTTGCAAAGCCTCATCATCTCTCTTTTTGTCCTCACATCTCTTCTGCATGGAGGTAACAGCGAAGGTAAGAGACCTTGAGGAACGACAGGGGTGGTAAAGAGCTCCTCTTTTTTCTAAGCCGTCAGGTTGGTGTGCCCGAGCCGGCATGCCCACTCCTGGAGAACCATGAGACCCATGGCTCCCCCTGCAGCCTGTATCATCACTTTGTGGAGACAGAGGATGTGGTCAGTTATGACACAGATTTCTTACCACACGGTGGTATCTGGTTCAGCTGTCATGTCCTCTTCTAGCTCAGCTTGGTAAGCTGTTAGGATAGAAGAGGTGTTGAGAGCTCTCGCTGACAGAGCCGCTGCCTTGTGACAATTATTTGTAAAGCTGGACTGGAAGTGGTTTGCCTTAGAGAGGAGGAAAGGGGCCAGCAAAGACAGAGGAGTCTTCGGGGGAAGATGGCTTGCTACCAATGGCTCCACTTGTGGTATCTGGCTGAGGCCGACTGAGTCCATCCCCTCACTTCCCACAATTTGGTGCTTCTTGCTGTATGGTTTTCTTTTCCATCTCACCACTATCTTATGGAGTAAAGTATCTTTATTGAGTAAACAGGCAACACATTGTTACCCATCTTGCCATCAACACAAGATTTTCCAACCTCGGTTTGCATGTGGACTGCAGGATGCTAAGCCTAGCAGCTGTGCACTTGCACGTCCTGCATGTCGAGATCAAGGAGAGACGGCGGCGCAGGCTTTTTAACCTTGCCTCTAGCTGGGGGCTTTGCAGCCCAGCTGATGCTAACCATTGAGTTGGAGTCTTCCTTGTCATTGTCAGACAACAGGAACTCTGAGTTAGCATCTCCCCCCAGGATGACCCCAGCAGGGGAGAAGCACAGTTATCAACAGGCTTCTGTGAGAAGCAACAAGAGATTTTTGAATGACATCTGATGCTGTCAGCCTATTATTTAGGGAGGTTCTAGCCCCTCCCTGACAAGGGTGTTGCTGAGCCAGCCTGTAAGGGTGTAATGACATTTGAGTTTCTGATGAGGTCACACAGGAGGCGTTCCCATAGTGAGACACAAAATGAATGCTACTCAGAGAACCAAGGTTTTGCTTAACCATCAGTCGTTATTGGACAGCTTATGCTTCAATACTTGATACCTACATATTTGCAGAGTTGAGCCTTAAATCAACTACAGGTCTGAATTTCTTCTCTCTGCATTGGCAAACAACAGGCAGGTGCAGCAGTTAAAAACACAGCGCAGGCAGGGCTTCATGAATCCAATTCACATGCTGACAGAAGGAGCCTCAGGCATTTACATGTCTTATAAAAGCAGCAGAGTTTCCTCCCACACACTGTCAGTGCTTTCTAGCTATTTGAGGAAAGGTAAGGCGTATTTCTAACATTTTGAAAAACTTTATTTATACTTTGACTTATACTTTATCTAATTTCAGGAGTACACCTTCACAGTGATATTCTTTGGAGGAGCAAGAAAAAAGGAGTTTGGGTATTGAGAATGAAGCTTAATCTACAAACTTCTTAATGTTTGTTTTCAGCAGTTTTCAAACCCTGCAGCTATGCCTCCTCCAGGTGTGTGCATGAACATCATCAGTGCACGCCACATGAAAGATGGCTATGGGACTGTCACCAACCCCGAGAGGTTCCTAAACCAAGACTTCCACCAGATGAAACAGTACTGTCTCATCCGACAGGTGAGGTACATCGATGAGATGTTCCCCCCTGACAGAAATTCAGTCGGCAGTGGGATACTGAAGCCTTCTGACCTTGCCCGAGTGGTGTGGCTGAGACCAGGGGTGAGTGTTGGCTGAAAATCCAAGATATAATTACATATAATCATGAAAGTGATGCTCTAACAAATCTAGATTGTTATTGTTCTTCCCAAAGCACAGAAGTCTGTTGATTCATTTATACTCAGGGTTAGGCAGGTTGTGGGTTAGCCACCTTTGTTTTGTGGTGCACCTGAATGCTTTACAATCGAGCATTCAGGAGACACATTTAGCTTCATTAAATATTTCTTCTAGGGAAAAAAAGGCACAATTATACAAAACCTGTTAATTTGCCAAGTGATTGTTTATGTTCCTTTATGATTGCTGCATTTGTGAGTGAGTAACTTTTAACCAGAAGATTAATGGATTCAAAAAGAAAAAGAAAAGATTTCACAAAGGGAAACATGTTGAGGTTATGTATATAACCCCGCTTATACATAACCTCAGGTTTTATTTTATTATTTCAGAAAATCGTTCCGAATCCATCTTTTGTAGTTGACGGGGTCTCCAGGTTTGACTTTGGTCAAGGGTTGGTTGGTAAGTAAATTTCTTCACTCACTATAATTGTTTAAAATTAGTATTTTTTTTCCATGTTGAAAAATTTCATAGACAGAAAAGTAAAGCACAGAGCTATGAGTTGAGGGGAAGTGTGAGTGTGCCATGGGGGTAAGATGCAGAAAAATTAAAAGTATTGCCAAATATGTTATTTTTTGCCTTTAAGTGCAATGTAACCATTATCAGCACTTTTTTTTTACTGTAGTGTCTTCACACTAAAACATTCTGACAACGTAAATCATATTTTTTCACAGGAAACTGTTGGTTTCTCGCTTCTATTGGAGCGCTGACATTCCAGAATCACATCCTCGGTCAGGTTGTTCCACTTGAGCAAAACTTTGACGAGAACTACTGTGGACTGTTCCACTTCAGGGTAAATCCCACATTTAACACAAGACCACCAGATCATTTATAGCAGTGAAAGTTTCAGTTTAGTTTAAGCAATTAGCTTTCTGACAGGGAGCGAAATGAGAAAATCCACACTGTAAGTTGATAAGTTCATGGTAAATATGCAGACTTCCAGCAGGGATTATTAAAGGATAGTTTAATGGATTCAACAGCTGTGAGAAGTGAGCTGCTGGTAGTTGATTTGGACTAAGTCAGACTATGGTACCGGTCTAGGTCCTATTAAAATTAAGCACAGAAATTGATCTTCTCATGTAACACTTGGAAGATGAGAAGTGGCCGTATTTCCTAAACTGTTAAACTGTGACTTAAAATCCTGCAAGACATCAGGGTGTCCAAGGAAGGTGTTTTGTTTTCATATCATTGCTGCTGGTAATCTCTAAAAGCAGGTTGTATTAAATGGTGCATGAACCTCTTCACTTTCCCTTCTTCCTCAACTTTTTAGTTCTGGAGATTTGGAAGATGGGTGGATGTCGTCATTGATGACAAGCTGCCAACAATCGATGGTAGACTAATTTTTGTCCACTCCAGAGACCCAACTGAATTCTGGCCTGCTTTGTTGGAAAAAGCCTACGCAAAGTCTGTAAAACACTGGATTATTTCTCAGTTTAAGATGCACTTTGTCAAAGTGAGAGTTATTTGTCAGTAAAAGTAACAAAGCACCGGCTTTTCTCAGGGTGTGTGGTTCCTACACAGACATGAATGCTGGAACTCCTGCCGAGGCCTTGGTAGACTTCACTGGTGGGGTCCACATATGTATCAATCTGGCAAACCCTCCTCCAAACCTGTGGGAAATGATGTGCAGAGCCGGCCAGTCCAAGTCACTGATGGGTTGTGGTACACAGCAGGGTGTAAGCATGAATAGACACCACACAAGTAACACATTGGCTTTTTATTCTTTCTTTTGAAAGCAGAAGGTTTTGAGGAAGAGGTGTCTGTCTGACTGAAAGATCAGATCTGTCTATCTGTCTATCTATCTATCTGTCTGTCTGTCTGTCTATCTGTCTCTCTATCTATCTATCTATCTATCTATCTATCTATCTATCTATCTATCTATCTATCTATCTATCTATCTATCTATCTATCTATCTATCTATCAATCAATCAATCAATCAATCAATCAATCAATCAATCAATCAATCAATCAATCAATCAATCAATCAATCAAGTAATTGGCATCAGAAGAGCTAAACACCAGGTACTGGTAGATAGAGCAGTCACTCGAGACCATAACATCAGACTGACCAACCTGTGCACCACTTGGATTGATTACAAGAAAGACTCAGTGCCTCACACATGGATCCTGGAATGCAATTTTGTTGAGCGTTTGAAAAATTGTATAATGTCCAGGGAGGCAAAGGGACCTGAAAACAGTGACTACTGTTTTAACATCAGTGGCTTCTGCACACGAACTGTACAGAGAAAGATCACATACAAGCCAAGGTTGGCTTATATGGTTTGGTTTTCTCCTAAAATTAGCCATTTAGCCAATTCAGTTCAGAACGAAAAGCAATATGGTATTTTCTCAACTCATTAAGTGCTGATTTTCTGTTGTGAAAAACACCTTGCAGTGTTTACATGTTTTAATGTTTTGTAGGCAACATCTGCCAACACTGTACTACCAAATGGACTGGTCCAAGGCCATGCCTACACTGTAACTGGTGTTAAAGAGGTAAGAATTTGTATTCATTTAAGAGATATTTCAACATGTAGTTATACTAGCAAAAGCTAGAAGTAATTTTTTTATGTTTCTGCTGAAGCCTCCTTCAGAAACAGATTCAATCCATTTACAAAGTTTTGGAGTAATCTTGAACCTGCTTTTGCTGACATGATAAAATAAGTATGCGGTTGTTTTCCTTGTAATGTTTGATGGGCAGGTGATGAGCCGAGAGCAGATTGTGAACCTGGTGCGTTTGTGGAATCCGTGGGGCCAAGGAGAGTGGAACGGAGACTGGAGTGATCAGTGAGAGCGCCTCACACTCTCTAAAATACTGAGATACTTTTCCACTGATGGAAAAACACGTTTTAGATGTAGCCCTTGTTGCACACAGGCAAATATCAATAAGCCATGTGTGTTTTCTTATAATAATTTCTACAGGGGTATACACTACTAAATCTATTTGTTAGTCATGCAAGAAAGGATTGAGGATATTTGGATCAGAGCCATGAGAAGCTTTTCTGTAGGTTTTGATAATCTCTTAATTATAATCTGGTTATGTAAGTGAAGAGAAAAACAGAGAAGGCAGGTTTGGGCATGGTAATACATGGGAATGAAACCAGTACATGCCGGTGTCTCATGTGGTAATCAGTACCCAATCAGTGTAATATGAGAGAATAACAGTGTTTAGTTTTGGTTTTTAATGTGTAATCTACTCAAGAAGAAATTAATGATAAGACTCTCTGTCAGTTTTGAGTTTTGATGAAGAGCTAAAGCATCGTCCTGACTTCTTTAAGTAACTGCAACTAGTGAAGAGCATAGTGAACTTACACAGGACTGAATGTAGAAAATATGGTAAGCCATATATGGTTGTCATCATGGGCAAAGGCCCAAAACATTTGATCCCATAATGTTACTGCAATAGATTCAGCTTGATGGCTCACATAGCAATTTACTAAATGGGGACGCACATTAGAAACTTCAGAAATATCTGAATAAGTTCAGGTAACATCACATATCATATTTATATCATATGTTTTTTTACATTAAATGGGTCATACATAAGCAAGGTAACGTAACTGTCAGCTGGGTCATTCAATATGATACCTGGACAGAGATTCATGAGCCCTGAATTTCTTTAATTCTCGGGTTTGTTATTGTGGAAGACTGTATGAGGTTTGGTGTTCTCTGTTGCCTCTGTGTGAAACAGTTTAAATGTAGCTTGCACACATGAGAGGAAATAAATAGTTTTAGCTGAAACGATGATCTTAATATTGAGGAGTTTAGAATAATATTGCGCCTCTTCTTCCTTCTCTGACAAATTATCCACAAAGGTCGCCTCTGTGGCAAACCGTGAGTCCTCAAGATCGAGACATGTGCCTGTCGGTGCGTGACGACGGGGAGTTTTGGTGAGCAAAATCAAAATGTGACAAACACAAGATAATAAGTAGTAACGACAAAAATGAATAATTAAGGCTTAAAAATGTACACCAAACCCAAGTACTTAGAATTCGAAAGTACTTGGGTGAGAATTTGAGTATATGATAGAGCCAAGAAAAAGTCTACATTTTTATTGTAATTTGCATTATGATTATATACAAAACCAGTCAAAGTTTGTCCAAACTTTGACTGGTTTTGTATATTTGTTACAATAAACTGTGATCAGAATGGAATAGATTAAATTAAAAATTAAATTAGAATATGTTTTGCAGAATAAATACTTTTTATTCTTTCATTGACAAATTTTAATATAGAACAGAATAGAATGCCTTTATTGTCATTATACAGGATGTACAATGAGAATGGAGAAAGGAAGAGCCGTGAGCCGCTGTGTCTGTGCGCGCCGCCATCTGGACTCACTTGTTTAATATCTTCCACAATTCAGGAAACCAGAACTTTTTATCACCTAAATCTATATCTGCTTTCCAGGATGCACCTGCAGGACTTCTGTAAGTTCTACACAGATCTTGACATCTGCTGCTTGTGTCCCGACTTCCTTGATGGGAACTCCATTTGTCACTGGAGGACCTCCTTCTATGAAGGCCGATGGGTTGCAGGAACCACTGCTGGAGGCTGCATGAATAACCCTGGTATACTCAGAAGCTCTAATAATGTTTAAAAACTTTATTAATAGCCTTATTAATTCATTTAAAAAATGCACTCTTTACTACATCTCTACCATTTACATTAATCTATATTTGAACTTAAAGTTTTGCATAGCACCCCATGCTTTTTTAGCAATTTTAAACTAATAGCAATTTTTTTGTGTTATAGTCATACTAGGGACAAAAGTCGTTGACTCTAGCGCGATCAAAATCATGGCCTTGCGATCTCGTTGCCTTTGAAGATGGGACCGGGTCTGAGCCCACTCACAGTCAGTTTGGTGTCAAACGGCAATGAGATGGAATCAGTCTGCTGTCAGTTTGTGACTGAATTCGGTCAACTTGGCAATTACACCCAATCTGTTGGTGATAATACAGTGAACATTGGTGATCTGTTGCACAGAAATTCACATTAACTGCTTGCATTCAGAGTCCAGTCTGAACCTCACAGGTTTAAAACAGAAATTCCTCCTCAAATAGTGACGGAGTTGCTGCAGGACGGGGATTTAACTACAGAATGACGCAGGCGCTCAGTAACCTCACAAAATACAACAAAACGGCAACCAGAGATGCACAGAGGCGCTCTCACAGGTGCAGACCGACTCGGATTATTGTCAATCTGTCTCTGTTTATATATTAGATTGTGTCCCATCAGATGACCTGGGCAATCACCTTAGAGGTGCCAAGATCAAGGAAGCTCTACTTTTACTCGTGAATCTGAGTCATTAAATACAATTCCAATCATTTTGAAACTGTGAAGAAAGAGTGTAATATTTATGTGCAGTCAGTGAATTATCTTGTAGCAGGGCTTTCGCTGCAACCACAAAGTGCTTAAACTAGTTCTCTGTTCTCTCTTTATCTAATCTTACATTTTATCAGTTTCCAAAATATTTGGTGTCCACATTAAACTAGTTTCATTATATTTAATTGATTCTTAACGGGTTTTTTAAATTGTCAGTTTCATTAATGTATTGATTAAAAGGCATCCCAGCAGAAACCACCAGAATCCATAACAAAGAGTGGACGAATGCTGAGTATTCGTCATTCTGTATCAACAGAACAGCCTTGTCATCCTGTCTGCTCACATTTTTATCATTAATACAAGAATACATGAGGTTTTTTTTTTAACTCCTCTAACATGATTTCCTTCTTTGCCTTTCAGGGAGCTTCTGGACAAATCCACAGTATCGGGTCAAGGTTGATGAATTATCCAGCGAGTGCTCGGAGAAACAGGGTGAAAAAAACATGCTGGTGTCTCTCATGCAAAAGCCTGACAAGAGGAACAGACACCTGGTCCAGACCCTCCACATTGGCTTCTCTGTATTTGAGGTAAACTCGAGCCCTCGTTGTTTCTGTCACACTGGTTAGATCGGTATACTCGAGGCACAGTGCTGCATGCACAGAAGTCAGATGACTCAAGGATTTGGTTGAGATCATGTATCAGTTTAATGCTGATTTGAAAGTGGGAGCTTTGTGTCTCATGTATCCATTAAATTCCATTTTGCTTTTATAATGTCAAATTTTTCTTGATCCAATTATTTTAATTGTCCTTAAAATATTTTTTTTTCTCTAATTTCCTCCAAGGTGCCTGAAAACGTAAGTATTTTAATCCTATTCTAAAAAGCAGTACACATTTCACATCACAATCTCCAAATAACAGGACTGAGACAGAGTGACAGGAATTAAATATCTATTTAATATTGATATTACAGTACGTGGCACACAGGGGGAAATTCCCAGCCTCTTTCTTCAGTATGAACAAACCTGTCGCCCAGAGTAAAACCTACGTGGATGCCCGTGACGTGATGGAGTTTATGGCACTGAAGCCTGGTGAATACCTGATTGTGCCGTCCACCTACAGTCCTAATGAGACCGCCTCCTTCATCCTCACCATTCTGTCCAAGGCTGAGACCCACGTGCAGTAAGCCACTCTCAGACTTAGTCCTTATAGCCTCACAATAATTAATTAAGTTAAATAATAAAGTTTACATGTTACTGTGGTTAGTGAACTTTAAAAAGTAACAAAAAGTAACTGAAACAAAGATATAATTTTTGACCAGGCAGATTGAAACACTGTTACAACTTACATGTTGAAAATATGCACTCTGTAATATGTGTGTGTGTGAGATAAATCTAGAAGCTGGACCGTTGGAAATGATTGTTGAATTCTACAAATGTGTGTGCTTGTTTTTGGTACAGTGACTCATCCTGTTAGTCTGTGAGGACCTGCGGTTAATAGACTTCTCTCTTTTGTTTCATGCCTGTAGACGTTACAGTGTCATTACTGAAAAAAGTTGTACTGATTTCTTTTATCTCTCCTCTGTCCTCAGTGAGAACTCTGGTGGTCTTGAACCCATGGAAGTGAAAGAGGTGAATAAGATGGATTACTTTAAGTTATCCAGTAGAAACCCATACTGGCTGCTCCAGTCTGCGTGCCAAAGCATCCTTGGGCGAGATACTGAACCCCGAGTTGCTCCCGATGTGTTCATTGGAGTTTGAGTGTGTGTGAATGTTAGAAAGTGTGTGTCCCTTGTCAAACTCAAATC
This sequence comes from Archocentrus centrarchus, assembly GCF_007364275.1. Lineage (NCBI taxonomy): Eukaryota > Metazoa > Chordata > Actinopteri > Cichliformes > Cichlidae > Archocentrus > Archocentrus centrarchus. The sequence goes on along the minus strand of NC_044367.1, from coordinate 26,642,500 downwards.
CTTTATGGCTGCTCATTTTTCCTGCTTCTAAAATCAACTTTGAGGACAAAATATTCACTTGCTCCCTGATAGATCCCACCCACTAACAGGTGCCACGATTAAGAGATAATCAGTGTTATCCACGTCACCTGTCAGTGGTCATAATGTCATGCCTGACTGGTGTATGTCAGACATATTCATGATGTATTCATTGATCTGGAGCTGAAAACATGCTTAAAGCAGCAATCTTTTGCAGAGCATAGCAGGGGAAAATGGTGAGAATGACGAAAGTAGAAGGACACTGTTCCGTCAATATTCTGACAAGGTAAAGGGTGTGTCTTACTGTATAACAGCAGTTCAGCATATTTACTTTTTTATAAGTTACATAATAAGAAACCCAACTAACAACTAATTTCATTTCCAGTATGAAGAAGTGGACGCAGAGCAGCTGCAGAGGCTCCTAAATGAAAAAATACTAAAAGGTTTGGACAGTAAAAGTGAAAGACAGTCAAATATAATAATCTTGTACATATTTGATGTGGTGCCAAGTGTCCTAGTATTATTTCCTATTTTTTATTTAGGAGAGTTGAAATCTGGAGGATTCAGCACCGATGCCTGCCGCAGCATGGTTGCTCTGATGGACGTATCCTTTTGTGTCGTATTGACTTTGGTTAATTTGTACTGGCTGTTTTTTTCAGCTGCTGACTTGTAAAAGGAGGAATCCTTTAGAGTAAAAGCACTTACCTAAAACACACTATACATGCCAAAACCTGCCTGCCCTTTTACTGAATAATGCTGCACATGAATAGATTTAAAGGTCAGGCTGAGGCATGAGAAAACATGTACGGTTCTGACATCTTAATAGTGGATTAAAAAGACATCTGTTACTGGAAAGTTGAACTGTGAGGAGTTTGTTCTTCTGTGGAAGAAGGCTGTCACATACCAGGTAAGAGAAACATAATGGATGTCAAAGATGTCATTACAAGGCAAAAGCTTTGGATTACCTAACAGGTAACTGGGCTGAAGGGGAAACGGGTCATTTGCATGTAAGAACTCACTGAAGGAAGGGAGAGACATGGGAAACATATGTGGTGAGTAGGTTGGGCAATGAGAGGACACGAGTTTCAGGTTTGCTGGCTTCCCCTCTGCCTGTTGGCATCCAGGCTGCAGCACACACACAAGAACTCCTTTGGTTAACCCTATGAGAGCAGTTCATGCTGCAAGAGAATCACCTTCAATTCTTCTTCAGGGAGAAGAACATCAATCAGATTCATCATCAGCGAGTTATTGATTGATTTATTTAGCATGATTACTCTCAAAACACAAGCATAAGCACACAGTCTGCAACTACAGCTGTTCTAATGCATGCAAGTACAATAATTCCACATTTATTTATGATTTAATAAGATTATGTCATTCGTTCACTTTAAAACGTCACATTTGTTGTTAATATCAGCAAGAAGACTCCAATAGTAACAATAATTAGAGATTAGCTTAAATGTGCAAATGTATCTTTATATTCAATCATCAAACCAAAGTAGCAACACTTCACACACATCTTCACTGAAATATTTTGGTCTGACTGATCTACTTATTTTTCAGCATTAAGTTGCATCTTTGAGTCTATTTTTAACCTCTCCCTCACCATTGCTTTGCTTTGTCCATCATCAGCAGAGTAGCCACTGGAAGCTGCATGCATGTACTTACGTGCATCTTTGGTGCGCACACCCATGCACTGTGGACACTGCAGTGACAGCATACAGGCTATGAGAGCTGCTCCTGCCGACTCTCAACGGCAGGACAGAATAAAATGTCCCTGTGCTGCTGAGAGGGGAAATGCCACGGGTTCTAGCTCATGCAGACCTCTCCTAATTGTAAAATGACTAATTGTGTGCTCTTTACACAGGAAATTTTCTCCCACTCTGATGTTTCAAAAACTGGGACACTGTCACTAAGTGAGCTGAGAAATGCCATCATAGCTTCAGGTAGACATCATATATTTGGCTACTGGTGAAATAACAGAACCACACTGTATGAGCATAAAACTATTCTGTGATTATTGAGTCTTTAAGCACATTTTCTATGCAAAACAATGTTATGTTTAGCATTTGGTAATGTTCCCATAACCATCATCTATGCAACTCTCTCCTGTTATGGAGCACTGTATCACATTTGTTTCTCAGTGTTTAGTTGTCAGACTTAAACTGTTTTTAGTTCCACTGTGTAGCCGTGGTTCTCACACTGTGTGGCACAAAGGCGTGGACAGTCAGGGGAAAAATAAGGAGTGAAACTTTGATTTTTGACTTAAAAATTGAAGCATTTGAAGTGTGACATGCCAGAACCACTCCTCCATTGTGTGAAAAAAAAAGAAAACACATACAAAATGCTGCAGTATCCACTAAAAAGCAGACAAACACAGTGAAGTGGAAGCTGGTAGAGACCAAACACCGAGCTTTTCATTCATATATGCTCGTCTTCGCTGCCTCTACCTGACCAAAATAATAATTTTGACCCCCTGTGAGCAAGCGCTCACAGGGGGTTGTTTTGACTGTTGGGTTGTCTCTGTCACTTTGAGGCGACTGTTGTGATTTGGCGATATATATATATATGAAATGAAATGACAAAATTCATATACTCAGCCTTAAAATGTTCTGAAGGTTGTATCAGCACTTGCTGTGATATTCTAGGAAAAAAAGCATGTGTAATCGCGCCGTGTTCCTATAACAAACTGTACCTACTGTAAGACTTCATCTCATGAACTGTTTGTTGGTCAGGAAAGAAGGTCAGCGATGAGATGCTGAATTTGATGGCTCTGCGTTACGGCACCTCGTCTGGGCACATTACTCTGGAGAGCTTCATCAGTCTACTCCTTCGCTTTGACTGCATGTACCGTAAGTACATTTGGAGATGATGACAATAGACATCATTTATGTTCTGCATAAATGAAAAGTTGTCAGCTTTGGAAACAATCTGAATATCTGCAGTGGTCTAACACCTAACTTGAACCTCAGAATAACTGTTAGTCTTCACTAATTGAAGTCTTTTCTCTACATTTTCTGTACAATTAGGTCATGTTTGTAAATGAGAGCTGGTTCTCAAACAATTTACCTGGTAAATTAAAGGTTAAAAAAAAAAAAAATCAGTGAGAACAAGCTGTGAAATCAGGTTTTCTTTATGTACCAAAAAATGAAGTCACGCAAATGAGAGCAAACTTTCGTCTTTTCTTTTCCTATTTATTCAATTCAACTCAATTTCACCCATCCATCCATCCATCCATCCATCCTTCTTCTGCTTATCCAGGCCCATGTCGTGGGGACAGCAGCCTAAGCAGAGAAGCCCAGACCTCCCTTTCCCCAGTCACCTCTGCCAGCTCATCCAAGGCGTTCCCAGGCCAGCTGAGAGATATAATCTCTCCAGTTTGTCTCTAAGGGAGTGGCCAGCCACCCTTCAGAGGAAACTCATTTCTGCCGCTTGTATTCGCGATCTTATTCTTTTGATCACTACCCAAAGCTCATGACCATAGGTGAGGGTAGGGACGTAGCTTGACCAGTAAATTGACAGCTTCGCTTTCACACTCAGCTCCCTCTTTACGACAGACCGATGCAGCATCCGCATCACTGCAGACGTAGTCCCGATCCATCTGTCAGTCTCTCACTTCCTTCTGTCGTCACTCGTGAATAAGACCCTGAGATAATTAAACTTCACCACCTGGGGCAGCAACTTGTCCCTGAGCCAGAGTGGGAACTCCACCCTTTTCCAGGGAAGGAACATGGCCTCAGACTTAGAGGTGCTAATTCTCATGCCACCCACTTCACACTCGGCTACAAACATTCCACTGCAAGCTGGTTCTGTTTTATTTATGTAGTGGAAAATCACCTCAAGGCACTTCATATTGTAAGGTAAAGACCCTACAATAATTACAGAGAAATCATTACTTTATTGCCTGCTTCTCAAGTAATAAGAATTTGTGTCTTTCTGAACAGAAATCTTCAGCCAGCTGTCTGATGGCAGGGCTGTGACTCTTCAGGAAACAGAGGTGACTAAAGTTCATTTTAAAATACTTCAGTATTCTAACCTATCACGGCGTGCACAGCTGCTCATTTCAAATGGATGAAAACAACTTATCAGTAATTTTACTTGATGAAAAAAATCAGCCTGGTTTCGGTGAACACGTCCCAGGTCTGCTGAAAGTTGTCCTAGAAATTATGTCATGCATGCACAACATTTTTAATTTTACTGTGATTTTAATATGTCCTATGAAACATATGAATAATCTGTCCCTTTTTTATTACAGTGGATGTACCTTGCAATGTACACTTAACCTGACAGAGAAGATGACCTGCAGGGATGAGCACAAAGAAACAAAGTGAAATGAACTATTACAGGTTATGTGACAGCAGAAATATGCACAGAGCAGCAGACCTCGACTACAAATCTGTGATAATCAGAAATTATGCTTACAGTAAAACAGCTTCAGCCATCTGCACTGATTTTACACTGAAATATTGCATCTGTTACAAATACTGTTAAGTGGATCATCAGCACAAAGTTTGTGCAAAATCTTTGTGTGCTGTAACACCCTAAAATAATTTTGGTACATACCTCATGTACTCATGTACCTTTTCTACATCCCCCTTTTTGACTTTGAAATTCCACTAAAACTGTAACATTAACCACACAAACTTTGACACTGGCCATAACTTCTATTTTTATCATTGCCCTTACTTTTTATTTTTTCTAAACTATTTTTACAGCCTCGAATGCAATCTGTCTTAGTATTACTTCTCAAATGAGGTGCCTGCCCATTACCTTGACCTTCAAACTTTACATTGGCCTTTACTTTTTTCTATATTTACTTTTTTACTATAACAGCACTTTGTTGACATTTAGCTCAGGTCACATGCAACTTTGTGCTTCTAACTGTGCATAACTGTAA